>NW_024340699.1:0-135413 GCF_902729225.1 Pteropus medius | reverse complement strand
AGACCTCTGCTGTTTGATATCTCATGACGATGGTGTGGATTTGTCCCAGTTGAGCACAAGTTTATGAGGAAAATAGAGGAAATGCCCGAGAACAAGGTTCAGTTTCATAAGATTCTGCCCTCGCAGGAGCTCTGAGTGGAGGTCCTTTAGTCCTCTCTGAAGTCAGATCCTCCATTCAGCATAAGATTTCAGTGAAGTAAACATTTACTCCTCTGCTAGCGACAGGAATCATGCTAATTCGTTTAAAGAATTGTATTACCCAACTCTTATGGCAACCCTATACATTGTCGGTGCATTTCAATCCTGTTTTATAGCTGTGGGTACTGACAGTTAAAGTAGGTGCATCACCTGCTTTAAGCATTGTCAGTTTAATTTTGTTGCATATACACTGTTTACACATAGGTAGTTCCACCGCACCCTGTGCCAGGTCTTGGATTTTTTGAAGCATATCTCACATCATATCATAACATTGCTTGTTTAAAAAATAAAATTACATTGTTGCGATGTGAAAACATTAGTGTTTCAATAACTATTCACCAGATGATTTTAAGATTTTCATGAAATCCAGAAATCTGAGTTGTTTACAATGCTTTCGTCTCTACGTGGGCATCCTAATGCTCATACCATTTGAAATAGGTGGATTCTTGAGGATTTTCTGGTTTCTGGTACCCCTTTCTTAATGAATCTCCTTCCACAGCGGTTGTATATTCACAATGGAACCCAGTACCTGTTGCCTTAGTAAGCTATGTCTTTATCTTCTTTTTTAATTAAGAGAACTTTATTCTGTAAAGCCTCTTCCAAGTTTTGGACTTTGCTTGTTTCCTGCATGAAGGCGAGTAAGACAAGGTCAAGTCAGATGGAGAAAACAGTTGACTCTGGGTAAACTATGTCTGTGAGGCAGTCCAGAGAAGCTCAAAGAGGTTGGTGACATATAACTCCTTAGACACATGTAGGAGGCAGCATGTGGAGAAGGGATTATGGTTACAACTTTTTTGGAACTGTAAATATTATTTTTATCTGGCTGAATGTAAAAAGAAATCATGGAAAGGAATTCGTAGGAGACTTTTGTCATGCCTACAATTCTTTAATAGGCAGGCATTTATAGGGCCACTGCTTTATCCAGTAGGAAGTTGATCCTTAACTGAGCTAAAGTGACTCTCTGCCTCCAATAACCAATTGAAAGAAGATTTTTGGTTTTCAATTGGTGTTGATATTCAGTATTATTTCATATTCATTTCAGGTGTACAGCTAGTGGTTAGACATTTATTTAAATTACAGAGTGATCCCCTAATTAATCTAGTACCCACTTGGTACTATAAAGTTATTACAATATTAATGACAATATTCCCTATGCTGTAATTTATATCCATAAGACAATTTCGTAACTATCAATTTATGCTTCTTAATGCCTTCACCTTTTTCACCCAGCTTTTCAATCCCCTCTCATGTGGTAACCATCAGTTTGTTCTACGTATGAGTGTGTTTCTCTTGGTTTTTTATTTTGTTCTTTTATTTTACATGTAAGCGAGATCATTTATCTCTCTGTGTCTGACTTACTTCACTAAACAAAATATCTTCTATGTCCATCTATATCATCAGAAATGGCAAGGTTTCATTTTTTTCTTTTATGGCTGAGTCCAAGAACTAGTTTTTCTAGCTTAAGTTTTCTAGCAGTTTTCATAGACCGAGTTCATACTTTAATCTTCTCTAGAGCTTTTTTTCACCTGCATCTTCCCTCATAGTTTCCTGGCTGCTTGGTGGGGAAACTTTACCACTAAAGAAAACACGTTCATTAGACAATCCGATTAGGTTTTCTCCTTTATTGTTCCTTAAGCTACTTTCATTAGATTTTTTACATTTCCTTTTTTCCCTCTAGATTAGATTTTAAAGTGGAGAGAGAGGATTGGATGGTACCCTTAAAAGCCTCTGACTACACCTTAGATCTGGGTCAGCAAACTATAGTCTGGGGTCAGATCAGAAACAGAAAGGTCCACCACTCTTTCGTACATAAAATCGTATTGGAACAGCCATACCCAGTCATCTTACTACCTTGTCTATGGCTACTTTTACAGTGGCAGAGTTGACCAAGTGACTAAGCCATTAAGCCCCCATAGCCTATAAAGCATTTATTTACTCTAGGGCCCTTTACTGAAAGTTTCTGACCTCTGCTTTAAATGCCTGCATGTAAAAGACACTCAAGATATTTGTTAAGAAAAAAAACCTATTTTCCTCTTCAAGGCAAAAATTGGCCTGATTCCAAATTAAGCTGCATCTCTCAAGAACTCAAAGCAATGGTCTCCTAACAAAGGTTCTATTTTCCATTTAGTACAGTTGAGATTCCAAAAAGCTCTATCAGGATAAAATGGTGCCTGGTGAGAAAAATAAAAAAAGTATACATTTTTGATTCTGGCCTTCACTGATCTGCTTTTGTGCCAGATATTACGTTTGGGCTTCATACCGTTTTGAGCTCTATATTTGGGTAGTTCTGAGACCTTTTAATAGATGTTTGAAGTCTTATACCCTCTCTGACTCTGGAAAGAGCCGAAGATGCTACCTGGCGTTCCTTCTCATGAGAAGGAATCTTAAATGGTCTAGTCTACCTTCTAGCTAGACGTGTAATGTATAATAATAGTCTCTGTGACCCAGAATACACTAGTGGGTGTGAAATAATCATCATTAGGATTTTTGGTCCCTCAGGACTGACTGAATTGAATGTGATTTATCTGGTATATATTCTGGCCTGGGTACTACTGTTTAAGTGTTAGTCATTCACCACTTATAAGACCGAGACAGGTTCTGGCCCTGGACTTCTCCCCTGCTTTGCAGATGTTTATGAAACTACACATATCTTTCAGGAAGGGCTGGTCTTTTCAAAGGGCTTCAGTGCTAGTTGCGGGTAATCTTTTTTTTTAAAACTCTGACTCTCCTGGAATATATATGTTTCAGTGCAGCTGTTTATTTTTAGCAAGCTTGTCCTGAAGCCCAACCTTGTCAGACTCTAGCTATCCAAGGACAAAATACTGAGTTCGGGGTGGAAAGGGAATGCGGGGCGAGAAGGGGAGATTAGAGCCCCATTCTGCCTAGGCTCGGTCCCATTGGTTGAGTTCATGTACAGGCCCAGCACAAAGCCCTGGTTTTCTGCTGTTTGATTAATCCTTGCTTTTCTGTTGATTCTAGCTCCATCTGAGGTCACTAATGTCCCAATACCACCTAACATCTCTACTTCTGCTCCTACAACATCAGCAACCACACTGAGCCTCACGACAGGTAAAGCGATATGTTTCTGAGCCCAGAAGCTTTCTAATGACAGCGTGTAGGCCACCCAGGGCATTGTGTTAAGGCAGAAGTACGTCGTAGGGTAGGGCTCTTCCCTGGTTTTCAAAAGCGGCCCTCACAGCGTTTGTGAACGCCTGTGCTGTGTTACATGCTCCTTTCGTACCTGTAACTTTTTCAGAGTGAGGGGACTTGTAGTGTTTTTGAATCGGATTCTAAATGGATTCGTTGTTAGCCAACCCACCCCAGACCTCTGCTGTTTGATATCTCATGACGATGGTGTGGATTTGTCCCAGTTGAGCACAAGTTATGAGGAAAATAGAGGAAATGCCCGAGAACAAGGTTCAGGTTTATGAGATTCTGCCCTCATAGGAGCTCTGAGTGGAGGTCCTTTAGTCCTCTCTGAAGTCGGATCCTCCATTCAGCATAAGATTTCAGTGAAGTAAACATTTACTCCTCTGCTAGCGACAGGAATCATGCTAATTCGTTTAAAGAATTGTATTACCCAACTCTTATGACAACCCTATACATTGTCGGTGCGTTTCAATCCTGTTTTATAGCTGTGAGTGCTGACAGTTACAGTAGGTGCATCACCTGCTTTAAGCATTGTCAGTTTAATTTTGTTGCATATACACTGTTTGCGCATAGGTAGTTCCACCGCACCCTGTGCCAGTATCTCGGAAATCTGAGTATCCAGAAATCTGAGTTGTTTACAATGCTTTCGTCTCCACGTGGGCATCCTAATGCTCATATCATTTGAAATAGGTGGATTCTTGAGGATTTTCTGGTTTCTGGTACCCCTTTCTTAATGAATCTCCTTCCACAGAGGTTGTATATTCACAATGGAACCCAGTACCTGTTGCCTTAGTAAGCTATGTCTTTATCTTCTTTTTTAATTAAGAGAACTTTATTCTGTAAAGCTTCTTCCAAGTTTTGGACTTTGCTTGTTTCCTGCATGAAGGCGAGTAAGACAAGGTCAAGTTAGATGGAGAAAACAGTTGACTCTGGGCGAACTATGTCTGTGAGGCAGTCCAGAGAAGCTCAAAGAGGCTGGTGACATAGAACTCCATAGACACATGTAGGAGGCTGCATGTGGAGAAGGGATTATGGTTACAACTTTTTTGGAACTGTAAAAATTATTTTTATCTGGCTGAATGAAAAAAAGAAATGACATGGAAAGGAATTCGTAGGAGACTTTTGTCATGCCTACAATTCTTTAATAGGCAGGCATTCATACGGCCACTGCTTTATCCAGTAGGAAGCTGATCCATACATAACAGAGCCCAAGTGACTCTCTGCCTCCAATAACCAATGTAAAGAAAAGATTTTTGGTTTTCAATTGGTGTTGACATTCAATATTATTTCATGTCATTTCAGGTTACAGCTAGTGGTTAGACATTTATTTAATTTACAGAGTGATCCTCTAATCTAGTACACAGTTGGTACTATAAAGTTATTACAATATTAATGACAATATTCCCTATGCTGTAATTTATATCTGTAAAATGATTTCATAACTCTCAATTTATGCTTCGTAATGCCTTCATCTTTTTTACTCAGCTTTTCAATCTCCTCTCATATGATAACCATCCGTTCGTTCTATGTACGAGTGTATTTCTTTTGGTTTTTATTTTGTTCTTTAGATTTTACATGTAAGCGAGATCATTTATCTCTCTGTGTCTGACTTACTTCACTAAGCAAAATATCTTCTATGTCCATCTATATTGTCAGAATTGGCAAGATTTCACTTTTCCTTTTATGGCTGAGTCCAAGAACCACTTTTTTAGCTTAAGTTTTCTAGCAGTTTTCATAGATCCAGTTCATAGTTTAATCTTCTCTAGAGCTTTTCCTCACCTGCATCTTCCCTCATAGTTTCCTGGCTGCTTGGTGGGGCAACTTTACCACTAAAGAAAACACGTTCATTAGAAAATCCGATTAGGTTTTCTCCTTTATTGTTCTTTATGCACTTTCATTAGATTTTTTACATTTCCTTTTTTCCCTCTAGATTAGAATTTAACGTGGAGGGAGGGTTTGGATTGTACCCTTAAAAGCCTCTGACTACACGTTAGATCTGGGTCAGCAAACTATAGTCTGGGACCAGATCAGAAACAGAAAGGCCCACGACTCTTTTGTACATAAAATTGTATTGGAACAGCCATACCCAGTCATCTTACTACCTTGTCTATGGCTACTTTTACAGTGGCAGAGTTGACCAAGTGCAGGAGACCATAAATCCCCCATAGCCTAAAGCATTTACTCTAGGGCCCTTTACTGAAAGTTTCTGACCTCTGCTTTAAATGCCTGCATGTAAATAGACACTCAAGATATTTGTTAACAAAAAAACCTATTTTCCTCTTCAAGGCAAAAATTGGCCTGATTCCAAATTAAGCTGCATCTCTCAAGAACTCAAAGCAATGGTCTCCTAACAAAGGTTCTATTTTCCATTTAGTACAGTTGAGATTCCAAAAAGCTCTATCAGGATAAAATGGTGCCTGGTGAGAAAAATAAAAAAAGTATACACTTTTGATTCTGGCCTTCACTGATCTGCTTTTTGCTAGACATTGCATTTGGGCTTCATACTGTTTTGAGCTCTATATTTGGGTAGTTCTGAGACCTTTTAATAGATGTTTGAAGTCTTATACCCGCTCTGACTCTGGAAGGAGCCAAAGATGTTACCTGTTGTTCCTTCTCACATGAGAAGGAACCTTAAATGGTCTAGTCTACCTTCTAGCCAGATGTGTAATGTATAATAATAGTCTCTGAGACCCAGAATACACTAGTGGGTGTGAAATGATTATCATTAAGATTTTTGGTCCCTTGGGAGGGTACCCTCAGAACTGACTGAATTGAATGTGATTTATCTGGTATATATTCTGGCCTGGGTACTACTGTTTAAGTGTTAGTCATTCACCACTTATAAGACTGAGACAGGTTCTGGCCCTGGACTTCTCCTCTGCTTTGCAGATGTTTATGAAACTACACATATCTTTCAGGAAGGGCTGGTCTTTCAAAAGGGTTCAGTGCTATTTGCGGGTAACCTTTTTTTAAAAATCTCTGACTCTCCTGGAATATATATGTTTCAGTGCAGCTGTTTATTTTTAGCAAGCTTGTCCTGAAGCCCAACCCTGTCAGACTCCTGCTAACCAAGGACAAGAACTCTGGGTTCGAGTTCGAAGAGGAATAGGGCAACAGAAGGGGCGCGGGCAAGAAGAGGAGATTAGAGCCCCATTGTGCCTAGGGTCGGTCTCATTGGTTGAGTTCATGTATAGGCCCAGCACAAAGACCTGGTTTTCTGCTGTTTGATTAATCCTTGCTTTTCTGTTGATTCTAGCTCCATCTGAGGTCACTAATGTTCCAATATCACCTAACATCTCTACCTCCACTCCTACAACATCAGCAACCACACTGAACCTCACGACAGGTAAATCGATGTGTTTCTGAGCCCAGAGGCCTTCTAATGACAGCGTGTAGGCTGCCCAGGGCATTGTGTTAAGGCATAGGTACATTGTAGGGTAAGTTTCTTTCCTTGGTTTCAAATATGGACCTCACAGGATTCGTGAACTCCTGGGCCATGTTACATGCTCCTTTTGTACCTGTAACTTTTTTCAGAGTGAGGGGACTTGTAGTGTTTTTGAATCAGATTCTCACATAGTTTCATTGTTAGCCAACCTACCCCAGACCACTGATGTTTGACATCTAATGATGACAGTGTAGATTTGTCCCAGTTGAGCACAAGTTTATGAGGAAAATAGTGGAAATGCCCAAGAACAAGTTTCAGGTTCATGAGATTCTGCCCTCACAGGAGCTCTGAGTGGAGGTCCTTTAGTCCTCTCTGAAGTTAGACCCTCCACTCAGCATAAGATTTAAGTGAAGTAAACATTTACTCCTCTCCTATGTTTCAGGAATCATGGTAAGTCCTTTAAAGAATTGTATTACATAACTCTTATGTCAATTCTATACATTTTAGGTGGGAATCATTCCTATTTTATAGTTGTAGGGACCAAGGCCCAGAGTCTTAGTTCATTTGTTGTTGGGCATATGGATAGAAAGTGGTTGAGTCAGCATTCAGTCTTCATTAATTTGAAATGAGACTCTGGTTATACATTTTGGTTCGTACCTTCATTCATGAGCACCAAGATTATGTTTGAATGAATTTATCCAGATTTGACATTGTCACTAAAAAAGAATTTGTTTAATTACCCTTTCTTTTCATAGCAGTTAGTGACTTACACATTTTTGCTTCTAGCATCCTTTACTTTATTATGTAGCATAAACTTAAATAAAAGGTATTTATACTTTTAACTTAGATTAAGGCGTTTTACTATTCATGCTCTTTATACTATTAAAGATCAGGTTTGAAGATTCAGCGATTTGGCATATACGTGATTTTTTCAATACAGGCTACATGGGTCACACTTCAAATTTCTGATAGGTGAGATTTAGATTTAATATAAATGGAGAATAATTAGAAGTATGAGTGGGGAAATAGCTTTCCATCTTGAGGACCAGTTTATATTAAAATCTTCTATTTCTAAGATTGAAATGATAACTTTTAGTGAAGATTCTCACAGCCTTCAAAACTTTTATATTTTGATGTGGCTCTGGATTCTGAGGAGCAACAGAGATGTCACAGTTCTTAGCTAGATATATCTAATGAAACATACTGATTTTTCCTTGCCTCTGATTGAACTATGCATATATTTAACCAAGAGGGACTTAAGGCATTTGGTCTACGAACTGAGTTTGGAAGAGAGGACTTCAGGTTAAAACTGCAATTTTTGAGCCATAAAAGTTTGTAAGACAAACAGCTTTGTTCCAGGCAGCTGAACATACTAAAGAGTCTGTATTCTCATTATTGCTTTAGTTTCTTTATACTTAGTTTGACTTAGTTCGTGCCTGCAAAAGTGTGTGGATTAGTGGAATCATTTTGGTGAACATGTTTTTGACTTTGTTTGAAGCAAAGATTCAGAATAAAAGTGTTGGTTTAATGTCTGTGTGAGCACCTGGGGAATATGAATTGTATTATTTATTGCATTGAGCCTTATCCTTATCCTGATAGTGTCCTAAGGAGTCTGAGTTTAGGATGGAGTTGAACGCTGGAGCTAATTCAGTGCAGACATTTGTCTTTACACCACTCCCTGTCTGTTCTCAGTCCTCTGGCACATGCTAGTTGCCTAAAATATGTGTAGATGGTTTGATGTAAGGTTGTAGGATCAGGAGAAGGAAGAAGGATACCCATGAAGACCTAACCTTCGGAAAGAATTTAAGCCCAGGAGGTTTTTTTCGCACAGATCTAAGTTGGAGAGACTCTGGTCATCTGATGTTCTTATAGCGTCTTGTTCTTAGTTCCTAAAGAGAACCACAATTGTTACAGGTTAGAATATAAGAGGAAGACAGGGAAACAGGACAGAACATGAGAAAGGGAGATTAGAAATGTGAAGACTTTGGTAGAAAAGAGGAAACAAAAAGACCAATGAGAGGCAAGGGAAAGCCCAGGTTTGAGAATTATTATCCAGTCAGCATCACAATTTGCTCTAAAATTCTGTGGTGCTCTAAGGGGTTGGAATATCAAGATCTTATAAAGAGGAAGTGACGTACTCTGTGGAGAAGGTAAGATATTTGATGGAAAACAAAGGATTGATTTCAAGAAAGAAAAGGAAATGGAGCCCTGTGTTGGAGAATTCTGAGTGAGGATTTTTGGGTAGAAAAAAGAGATGAGTCAGACAACACAAGAAGTCAGTCTGACAAAAGAAATGACCAGGTGCGACCGCAGAAGGAGCCAGGGTCGAGGTCTACCGGGAAACTTACTTTGAGGGTGTGAATCATTACCAAGGCTGAGACCCTGGGTAATATAGTCACCTTGAAGAGGCTTCAAGGAATTATATATTGTGAGTTTATCCTGTACAGGTCAGTATGTGCATCTCTGTGCAAAAGTGTGTGAATGGATAATTGGGAACTTGAATAAGGTCAGAAAATCCAGATTAGAGTTGTTGTTAAGAGGGAGGGCAGGTTAGCGCAAACTCCCAGATCCCTGTTGCATAAAAATGAAATGTCACTTGTATGGATAAAAGCTCAATTGGGTGTCCTACATAAGTGCACTAGTGTAGACTTTATACATTTAAAGAGCTAGGAGTATAAAAACTGTGAAATAATTCTGTCTTTAGTTGACTGTCCAGATCATTATCTAGGTCAGATTTATTCATGATTATGAAATACCTAGATGGTAGTGCAATGCCTCGTTGACATCTTTGGATGTATTTCTGAAAAAAGAGCTGAAGGTAATTTCTGATTTTAGTCTCGTTGTCTCCTTTTGTAGGGATGGGACTTTTTCTCTACAAATAGAACACAGCTCTTTGATTTTTTTCATTCCAGAAAATATTTCATCTTCTCCAGTGCAGACGACAGAAACCCAGCCTACCACTCCACAGAAAACATATACGACCAGCTTACAATCGAACTCTTGCCTAACAGGTAACTTCATTTATTTCCTGATAAAATTTCTTTACTGGGCATTTAAATTTAATAATCATTGTTGTGTTGTTGAGATCACATATTCTGGAATAAGACAGATCTAACATAAGTGCCAGCACTGGCCCCTGCAATCAGCGATGTGACTTGATCAAAAGTTTTGCTCTCTCTGAATCTATTTCCATTATTTGTAAAATGGAAGGAACATCACTGATCATGTAGAATCCTTGTGAGGATTAAATGAGATAAAGATCTTGGCACAGAGTTATAAGGGTGACAGATATAATAGCAACTATGACTACTACTTAGATGTCCATAGTACATATACGTGGCTAGCATAGGTAGCTTGCATGATTTGGGAACATCTACATGCATATCTCTATTTTTCTAAATAAAACAAACCAGTTTTGACTCCAGACTTACTACTAGGCTTGCTCCCTTGGCCCAGAGCTGTGAAACAATTAAATGCAAATCACCAGTCACCCATGTTTATGTTTCTTCTCAGCCTCAGAGCCTACTGTATCCAGGAGGCTCCCCTGCTTCCTTGCCAGGCTTGCAAATGGACACTTTGAGATGGGTTGAGGGCATGCCCCTCTGAGAATCTGCTGTTCTCCTTCAACATGTCTTCCCCATTCTCCCCATTCTGGACAGGTCCCATATACTCTCTCCTTTCTCAAATGTAAGATTGATGGGTCTTTCCTGTGGTGGAGAAAGGTGATACTGAATCCTGTCATCTTTTCCATCTAATTCTGTTGCCCATAGTGGTAAGTGTGGTGAGTACCACATGCTGAATCCCTCTGTAACACAGAGCTGGCCATGTGTCCTTGTGCTTGTGTTGCATCCAAGCAAGGTCAAACCTTGCAAGACTCCTCATGTATATGACTCACTGTACACAAGAGTGGCCACTCTGTAGGAGGCCCTGAATGGCTTATCTTCTGCCAAATATTTCTTCAAGATGGTTAACTTAAAATGGACCTACAGTGAGATTCAGACTGGGACCTATTGAGTTGGGATTTCATAATGGTGACATTCTGTTTCGAAAGTGGAATCCTTAGTGGGAAAAATTTCTAGACACATAAACATAGTGAAAATAGATAAGAACACAAGGTAACAGCAGTGGGAGCAGTTGCACCCACACTTTTAAGGGTGTGAGGAAGAAGAAAGCAGGAGTGGGAATCATTCTCTAAAATGTCATGTTCACTAAAACCTGGTCAAGGTAGAGCTTTCTGGGATAGAATAGACATTGGAGCAGCTGTGTCCCCATGACTTGTGTTTGATGCCTTCTTGGCGGTGTATCTGAGGCTCTAGAGCCTAATCCTTGCTGTGCCTATCAGCTTTCTGTGGGCGGAAGCCTCAGAGAAACAAAGAATGTTAGATTTGGAGATTTTGGTCATCACATGGCCTGCCACCCATCTTTGACAGTGTATATGCCAGGAAAGCATCACATGTTATCTCATTGAATTCTTTAAGGCAGACCTTATTTACTGATATTGCCAGACTGGGGAAGCCCTGTGGCTTTGTTTTCGAGACAGCTCCAAGTTCCTCTGCCAGTTACTAGCTACACGGCCATGGGCAAGTTGTGGCTTTCCTCACTAGGTGTTCCTGCCGATAGAAGGGCACGATGGTTGGAAAGTCGATGCTTGGAAAGTCGTTGCGCAATGTTCCTCCCTGCACTGAACCTTCTATTGTAACATCATAATATGTAGTCATAGCTGATACTTATCTGGAGCGGTATGAAGTGCTTTATGTGCACCATCTAATTGAACAGGTTTATGAGATGGGTGATATTAACAGCTTATTGCTGTAGTTCAAGCTAAGTAGCTAGAATTACACACACACATACACAAATAAGTGCATGCAAAGGACCTTGATCAAGGTCACATTCCTAATGGACATTGTCAGCATTGAACTCAAATTTCATCAGACTCGAGTTCATGCAATTTTTACTGCATCATCCAGTTCTAGACCTGAAGGACTTACTTTAAGGTCATAATGCAAATCAGAAACATAGCCTAAACCTAAGTAGTGCCTTAGGCTAAAAGCAGTCTCAGAATGAGCAAAATTTAAACAGAGTAGTAATGTAAACATATACAGGGATATGATCATTCCAATTTATTACCATTGAGTTTCTATACCTTTGTCAGCAGTTAGGGAATTTCAAAGACTTGTAGTGTTTTCATTTGATGGGAGTGTGTGGTGGTCATGAGCAGAGGCTATTGTCATTTACTAGAGTTGGAGACTTATTTATCCATTCCAGGTCTGTTTCCTTATCTATAAAATAGGTTTAAAGAAATTGTCATAAGGTTGTAAAGTGCTTAGTATAGTGTAGATACTCAGTAAAAAGAGAATTCTACATTTGACCTAGGAAGGCCAGCAATATATTCTCTGTTACAAAATAGATATTTCAAAGCACTATTAAAATTTGAACATTCTAAATGTTAAGGAACAATATCTTCTTATATTAGGCTTTTAGGTAATGTATGATATACCGGTTTTATGTCTGATATCTAGGCTCATTAGCTTATAATGTAGGAGATATATGCCTCTTGATTTAGATAATCTTAGTGCATTTTACTTACATTTTGAATGTAAAATCAATGTACTGTCCATTCCTGATAGAGTAGTTTGATGTTTAGATGTACATATGGTCTCTGGGATCTCATTGCCAGGTTCTTAGCTGGCATACAAATATCAGTTATCTACCTTTAAGTGGCATTCTTAACTTAGTTCCAAGAATACCTCTGTGCCCCTAAAATTGAAGGTAAAACTTTGTATGTTATGCATTTTTCTCTCATTCAAAAGTAAAGTGGGTTCCATTTTCACAGGGTCCATGCAAAATGGTTAATAAATACAACCTTATAGGATAAACCAATAAATGTTAGTAACTTGGTATAAGTCTTGTAACCTGCCACATTTGGCCATATTATTATTCAGCTTTTCATCCATCACCAGAAATCAGTGTGAATACATTTAGTGTCTGCAGCGAAAATTTAATAATTTTTGTAATTCTAATTGATTTTCCTTTTTGTTGAGCAGATGGGAATGGCACTGTGGCACAGCCTTCAGATGGCGGTTGGCAATACAATGAAACTGTAAGCATGTTCCTTCTTTTATTAGCCAAATTCACTTGTATGTCTCTCTGGAAGCAAGTTCTATTTAGAGATTCCTTCTGTATGACTGGCCCAGAGATTGATTCTTTTTAGTTACAAGACAAGGAAGAAAAGAATTTGTTTCTTAACTAATGATGCTTTAATTAATTTGAAAAGTTCATTTAGATACGAGTAGACCGGTTTGATAGAGATACCTGATAAGTGATATTTTACTGACATACGTGAACACCAACACTCACGCACTGTAGACTTTGTCTCCTGGCCAAAAATTGGACCAAAAAGAATGAATTAACTCAAGGAGAGTGAGTTAACATAACATACCCAGGAAGCCTTTGGTCATCATTTGGTGAATAACATGTTTTGAGTGCCTCTGGTGGCCTGGTGACCATTCCACACAGAAATATTATGAAAGTGGTAATGCGTGTGCTTAAATACAGGCCCTCTAATATCCTTTTCCAACCCAACATCATGCTATATAGAAATTTGGAGGCCACTTCTGAGTTTTTCTATACCTTAACCTCCACACAGGATGACTTATTAAGGTATCAATCCTGGTTACAAGTGGTGAGAAATGACAGCTGGGTCATAGTAAAAAAAATTCAAGTCAGGCAAGGTGGAGCGATTTAACAACTCACATGGCATGGACCCTGATGGATGTGGGCTGAACTTGTGCATACCTTCTAAATCCCAGAACTGCTACTATGTAAGTGATTTTATCTTACTCTATAGCCAGGCATACGCTGAATTAAAAAAAAAAAAATCATTCAGAATGGTGAGATTGTTCTTGACCTGAGTTACCTGTTGGACAAGTATGTTTAGCAACAAGCAGAAGCAACTTAGAAGCAAGTTCATGATGGGCCATAGCAAAATTGTGAGCTTTTTGAGGCTTGATTCTGAGAATGTTAAGATGAAAACATGAAGCATACAATTTGACCCAGTAGGTCCACCTCCTGGAGATTTAAACAAAATTCTATATTCTACCCAGTTGCGCAGAATTTTAAGTTAATTGTTCATCAGGGCCGTGTCCGTGGGCAGCTGAATTCAGATCCATTTATATAGACATAAATAGAGTCTTGAAGTGACATTAAAAACATAAGGACTGTATTAAGGACCAAATTAATGTTTGAGCGCATACACACAGCATCAGATAGTATCACCCTGTCAACTTGTATATAAATAAATATTGCTTTTTTTCTTTTTTAATAAAATAGTAGGTTGTATTTATTAAGCTATGTATTTTAGTTTAGTAATTTTTTTTAAAAAATGGATTATTTACATATATTATAATAAAGAGCATCCTTTGAAGTGTGCAGTGAGCTTTGATAAATGTATACATCTATATAAATACCATTCCAAACAACATATAAGATATTTCTACCTCCCCAAATACATATTACATTTCAAATTGTCTTAGAATTTCACCATGGTTACAACCTCAGATTATTTGGTCTCATCCTTTCTTCATGGTCTAGAGTAGCCAAGGGCCAGTAAAGGTAAACTTATCTGAGTATGCTATTTTAGGAAATGTTTTCTACCCATAATTCTAACAACATGCTTTTTCCATCTTCTGATGTGTCCTTAGCTCGTGTGCCTGGAACAAACTCCACAGCTGACCACCAATGAGGCATTCTACGCTGGAATCTCTATCACCGCCATGATATTGCTCACTATTTTGGCTGCTGTAATTTCCAAAAGTAAGTCGTTCAGGATTGTGCCTAAGGGGACAGAGAGGGTTCTAGAGCTCAACTGCCTTGGTCTAAGCAGCTCCACAGACCACCTAATTCTGATTTAACATAACTTCTCTGTTTCATAACCCATACTTTAAAAGAATATATATTGGCCCATAAGGGGAAAAATGAAATTTAAAATCTCTATAGGAGAAATTAAATATGAAGAAATAAGAGTTTCTTGGGTAGAGCTGGGATTTGGAAGCGAAGAATAATATATTGAGAGTTTTACAAAACTCACTTAACCGAAGAGGGGTTAACACTGGCAGGGAAACAGATTTCAGGGTAAAAGTAGAAGAAAGGGTTCTAAAAAGTAACCATTGACTTGTGTATGTGTGTAACCAGCCTCCAGGAAAGAACCACAATCATAGATTTTTAGAAATGAAATATAAGTGTTAATAATAGCATTAAGGTCAGCTGGGGCATGTGAGTGAATACACTAAACTATTAATGAACATATAATAATTTGCGCTAAGGGGTTTATTTGGGTCGTATATATTCCAAAGGAGTTACCTGAAGAAGTTATTGGGTAAGAGCCTAGTCCGAGTTGTTTGTTTGTTTTTTTTTCCCCTTTTTAAAAACATTCTTCCAAATTTACTTTTTTTAGGCTCTGGCTCTATACAGAATTTGTTCATATTAAAGTAATAACAGGAAAAAGATTTTGTTTGAAAAAAGATCTAATGAGTTCTTTGACTGACATGTTTATTTTCTCTTCAACTCCTCTCAATTTAGAATATTTATGCACAAGAAAAAAGGTGTTACAAATAAGGTAAGTTAGAAAGGGTTTGTGTCAATGCCTTTCAGTGTTCCTTCTCTAATCAAAACAAAGAAAAATTTCTCTGTCCCTTTCCTCTTGCTCCTGACCTTTCCATTTTATACCCTGGATCCTGAAAACTAGTTTAACACGTGTCTCCATTGCTGTCCACAACTTCCAGTGATGTTCTTAGCTTTCTGTATTTCCCTGGAATATGTCATGAACTGCTTCAGAAGGGGTACCTCAAACCTAAAGTCTTCGAGTAAGGGAACCAAATCACAAATTTTGTTTGACAAAACATTTGAATGAGTTGTTTGTTTCTTTATTTCATTTAGTAATTTGTTTACCGAATGCCTGTTATACATTCTAAAGAGTTGAACAAAACAGACAGGAAACATACAAGCAAATAAACAGGGTCCTTTTAGTGCTTCTAGACAAATACCATGGACAATATAGAGCAGGGTCAATGGACTGTGTGAGTGATCCCTGAGGAGTAGAAGGCACCTCTGCAAAGATCTGCAGGGAGACGACTCCAGGCTGGAGAAGGCCAGCAGCACCGTGGTGGGGCCAGTGCCTCCAGTTCTCCACAGTGCCCTCATCCCCTGTTCTTCCATCCCCAGCCTGCTCCGCTCCTTTACTTTGCTTATCGGGCCTCATAGACATTTGAACTTACAAACCCATTTTGTGAACCCAGCCTACTGCCTAGTTAAAAGTTCAGTCCCTTTTACTTGCATCCAGGCCTTGTGGTCATCTGCTCGAACACCTGTAATGATATGAAGCCACTGCTTACTTCCAGTTCCAAGTAGCCTGCTTCATTTATTTCAGCTTGGGCTTTACGCAAGGTGTTTCTTCGATTCAAAATCAATCCCTCTGAGGCTGCCATTCATTATTTCTAGTTCTTTTTCATTGGATATTTGCACACAGTCTTTCCTCTGTTGTAGTTAATTACATGATCCAATCCACAGAATGTGCCTTGAACAATACCCAGCACATTTCAAGTGATCCATAAATGTTGGCTTCAGTTATTGCAATCATGCCCTTCACAGCAATAAACTTGTGAGACAGGCACTATTATTCTCACTTTATAGATTGGAAACAGGTTTAGGACTGTTAAGTGACATCCAAGGATACCCCACACAGCAGGTAAAAGACTCAATCATAAGTCTTTTAGAGTCTACATCTCATACTTATGGAAGTTTTTTGACTGTCCGCTTCCAAGAATAGAAGGAAAAAAATACTCCTTAGAGACAGAAAAGCGTGGAATATAGCATTATTTTACTTGATTTTTGTCCTTCACTGTTAACATTTGCTTTATCTCTACTTTCTATTACTTAATAAAAACACTTACTGTAGGAAATATTATAAAATGTAAAAAAGAAAGAAAAAACAACAAAAATTAGCATTTCCTCATGATTTTTTTTTTTGGCAGCTGCATCACACTGACTCATTTCGAGCTATTAACACCTAAGCTATTTTCACAGCTGTGTGACTGGTCCATTTAAAGATCGGAGCTGTACACATCATTTCTGGGCAGGTTTATGTAATAAAACCGGTCACTATATATATATATACAAATTAGAAAAAGCAGCCATATAAAAACTACACATAACATTTTTGTACCCTTATGTATGAGTGTATATGTTATAAAAGTCATCTAACAGATGTCTTTCAAATTCTGACCATTAAGACACGGTAAGATTTTGATACCATGATCCAATACACACTTCTGTGAAACAACACTATTTTACTACATCCAATATGCTCGGATATTTTGTGTTCTTTGTTGATCTTAAATACAGTATATAGACCACATCATAGATTCAATAATCCCTTTAAGATATCAGAGTTCTCAGTTGGAAAAACAGCAATCATTTCTTAGCCACCTCTGAGAATATATGCATCTTGATTTAGTACTTCAATTATTGTTCTAGATGATTAATTTTTGTATTTTATTACATGAGGCCCTTGAAGGAGACTAGTCTGACTTTTTTCTGAATACTGCTTAGGCTCTACCTGCTTCCTAAACCACCATTCCACAACTTAATAGCTCTGGAGGCTTCTGTTCATTCCATAGGTTATGTGAAGGGGGTCTGGGAGGTGCCAATACCCAGTCTTAACTGAGTGTAAACACACATGTTGCCCATACTTTTGAAGTGGTCTGCTTTTCTCTTATCATGTTATTCTTTTTGTAGCAAGGTTTCATCAAATGACTTGAAGAATGGAGCTTTGGAAAATGCAACTGTGGTGCACTACCGAGCAGATGAGAATATCTACTTTGAGAACAATGTTTATGACACGCATTAAGATCCAGTGGCTCTCTAGGGCTTTGTGCCCTTAACTGCAGAAGACAGTGACCATGTAACAGCATGTCAGAGTCTTTTTAAGTTCCAGGATGATTTTTTTTTTTTGGTCATTTGCCCATGTCAGTGGTGTTGGGTAGAGTGTGTCTAGCTCTTCTACTTGTGTAGTCAGCCTCGTTAGTAATATAGTCCTCATTGTTTATATTGAACCGACTCAGCCTTTCTGGTTATGGCAGTGCTCTCTCCCAAATATGAAATGAACACTTCAGAGATGTATATTCTCTTTAGATATTATGAATCCTGCATCCATCAAGAATTATCACTGGGGAGACAAGAAAACTTCACTTTGGTCATCGAAGCTCTCAAGAAGAGTTAATTAGGACTTAAAATTAACAAATCTAATTTGGTACTTAAATGACTTTACTTGGAAGCATTTCATGATTATCTCTTATTTTTTATCTTGCAACTTCAAGTATTACATTTCTTAGGTCCCCCAAGGTTTTTAAATCATGGCAATGCACAAGTTTTTATTTCCCTCATAGGGAAATTAAGTCAGTGTGATTTCACCAGTAGATCTTTTTTTTAATGACTCTGAACACATAAGGTTTTAAATGCTTTCCCTGGGACTAGGATGGGTATTGTAGCAGTTAAAAGAAGCTGGGACAGTGTGTGGACCAATTAGATCGCAGGGTAAGAAAATCCATTGCCATGTGACTTAACACATGTAGCTGTGTCTGCTATATCTGTGCCATAGTTCAGGCACTTATGTAGACAACCATCAGGGAATCTAAACTAATTTTTAGAATGATGTAAGGCAGAGATAGATAAAGGAAAAAAAAGGGGAGAGAATAGGGAAAAAGACTTTCTGAGTTAGAAAAGTAAGTTTGCACATATAACTGAAATTCTAAATTGTCCCCAAATGACTTTGATTTTTAAAATTGTTTTGCAAGGATGAAGTTTTTTGTTTTTATGTCAAATCAATTTCAGTGCTATTCCTTTTCTGCAATTGAATTTTTGGTTTTACCAAGAGAGTTAAACAAAAGTTAAGGATAGTTTTAGCCACCAGAAACATTTCTGTATGAAGAGTTAACAAGGCTGGATATTAATTTCAATTTGATTTAACCCTGAAATAATTCATGCTTGTGGTTCAGAGCTACTGAAACCATTATGGTCTAGGAGAGCAGTCTGCAGAATTCTAAGAAATTAATAGTACCGCTGAATAAAGGTTATACAGACAAATAAGATTGTTATGCATTGTGTTAGGTTCCCAACTGAGGCAAAGCTAGACTGGTCTAAAAAATTTGGTACAACTGTAGTGTTTTTCTTTTAAATTCAAGACAACATGCATAACCATGGAGTTTTCAGATTAAAGCCCAGATTTGTAGCTTCTCTGGAATGTCCTGGCAACAATGGACTGCAGTTGATGCAACCAGGACCCCATTAGATGGCATCTCAACCCCTTAGCGCCCCCCGCCCTCCCCCGCCCCAGTCCTTGCCTTGCCTGCATGCGCGTGTTTGTTACCTACTTTGTGACTTTTGTGGGCCTTTGGATTTATGACGCCTGCTCTATTCCCTGTACCTTTCCTGGAGATTTACGATGGCACATTAAAGAAATCTGGTTAACTTTGTTTAATCCAGCATTTCCAAAATGCGTTTGAAACCCATGAGCGCAGTGACTACTAGCTTGCCCAGTAGCATTCTGTGAAACAATATGCGGGGTCCTGGAGAAAGCAGGTGACACAGAATTAGAACCAGGACTTGAGTTCTAATCCTAACTCACAATAACGCTGATGACATTAGGGCAAACTTTTTGATGCCAATTTTTTTACGTCTGTTAGAGATTATTATTTCCAAACCTACTTCAGAGTGTATGACATGTTACTTGTGAAAGTCTGCAAAGTGAAAATCTCTACAGAAATGCAAGTGGTTTTTTTAGTTGAGTTTGTAGTACTAGCAGATCTAGCATTAGTGCTCAGTAGATAATGTCAAGTGTTGCTTTCATTAGTCTCTTGCTATATAGAACATCTTTTTTTTTTTTTAATCTTTGAATATTTCTTTTATGGAAAACTTTATTGGATAATTTTTTCTTTCATTTTATGCCATAGAAAATAATTGTCAATAACCAAGAAGAAAGGAAGGGAAGGTATTTGGTGAATATTAAATTCTGGCTTTAAATATATCAATCTTGTAGAATGTTTCAAATTTTCCATTTTTTACAATCTGTCTTGGGACATTAGGACACAGGTATAATTAAGACCATCTATTTAAACTTGGGAAATTTTATACATCTTTAAGTAGTAGCAGAACCAATCGTTCACTGATGGCTGTGAAGATAATTTTGTGAGTGTGCCAAAGTGTGAGGGTGTCCTAGGTTCATTATGTGTTCACTGTCCAATAAACATGATTTTCATTTTCCTTTTGAAAACTGACTTCTCTTCTGGGCTCATCTATTCATCGGGGCCAGGCATCTTCAAATCAGTGTGGACTCTCCAGCCAAGGGCAGGGAGGGTCAGGTGTGCCTGGCACTCTAGAACGACCCTGAACTCCAATTCCCAAGGAGCTCCTATCTAGTAGAGAGGAACTGTCCCCCGCCAGAACCATCAATGCTGGTACTGATTAATGCTGCGGAGAAAGGGAGTAGTGAAAGAGCCTGGCTTCTCAACCATGGCATTTGGGGCCAGATAACCCTTTGTTGTGGGGGACTGTCCTGTGCTTTGTAAGACGTTGAGCAGCATCCCTGGCCTCTACCAACCAGGTGACAGTTGTGCCCCTCCAGTTGTGACAATGGCAAATGTCTCCAGACCTTACCTGATATCTCCTGACAGGCAGTGTCACCCAGGATTGAAAACTACTGTGATAGAGGATGCCTGAGGGTGCGAGGGATTTGGAGAGTATGGGAGTGGTACAGGGCTGGTCAGGAGCTGCCTCTGGGAAAGAGGTGACATTTGCATCGGAACCAAGAAAGGCCGCCACTCGAAGGAATCCCACCAAAAGCAGGGGCCTTGGAGCAGAAAGAAGCTGTGTACTAAGAAGGAGAGACTAAGTTGTGTTCCAAGGAGTAAGAAAGCCAGTGTGGCCACAGCAAAGTGAGCGAGAAGGTTGACAAAGAACGAGGCTGGAGGCGTGGGTGCGGCTCCTCACAGGGTGTTTGGGCGAACAGGGCTCTGTGAACACAGCTGTTTGAGGGGAGTCCCATTCTTGAAAACAGCACTTTTGCACATTAAGGGCTAAAACTGCTGTGCATCACCAAATTATATTAACCCTTTTATGTGCTTCAGTGACACTGTTCTAAGTTCGCATGTAAAAGGCCGGTTTGGTTGGAGTGACAGAAGGGGGTACTAGGGGAAGGGTAGGAGGAGAGGGGTACGTGCTGGTGGCGAGGGGCTTTCCACAGGACAGTATGAGGGCCCCCAGGCCTAGAGGGAGGGTTCCTGGAGGAAGAGGGAGAGGGTGCGAGAGTTTTGCTCTGATGTGCCAGGTAGAGCAGCGGCTGAACCCACTCTTCCCAAACTTGCAGGTGGAGTAGTGGAGGGATTCAGGGGCTGCTTTCAGTTGTTACATGATGGATTTAAAAAATAGATGTGTGTTTTGATCTGTATTTTTAGAAAACAATGCATCAAACCCATAATTTAATGGATTAATGTTTGGGGTGACTACAATTTTAAAGTTAATGAATCTGAAACAACTTGTGTGAATAATAACAAAAGAGCAATGTGAATATGGCAGAGATGCTGTAGGTACCTGAAGGAGGGGTGACAATAGGTTAGATCAGCTGGGAACTTGTTAAAGTGTAAATTACTGGGCCCAACTGCGGGAGATTCTGACTTAGTAGGACAGGTGATACCTCTTTTTGTTTGTTTCAATTACAGAAGACAAGCTATTACACACTGTTTTACATTTCAACAAAAACATTGAGACTTCATGAAAAAATATGTAGAAATAAGAGCAAGCAATAATTCTTCATTACTTATTTCAGAAGTAAAAGACATAAAATAAACATGAATACTTTATATTTAGTCTGTGTTGGTATTGCAAAGCTATGTTTGAGACTAAACAAAATTCCTCACTCAGAGTCTCCAAAATATAGGAAAACCCTAAAAATGGTATCAGAAGCATATTTCCACTTTGGATTTCATAGCCTAGTTGTTCAGAAATGTTTCTTCTAAATGCATTGTGCACTCTGGAAGGAAAGCGATAAGTTTGTCTTGTTCTCCGGACCAAGGTCTTTTATCAGTTGGTTGTGTGCAGCTTTGAGGGGTCTCAAGATACACCTCCTCCCAAGACAGTCTCTTCTTTGACTCTTGATCACATCAGATTATCCGAGGAAGTAGCAACAAAGTCACTGCTTCACCAGTGGACAGGTAATGATAGCCAACAAAAGTAATGTGGTGCCTTTGGTAACCCTGACTATGAAATATGAGCCTGGTATGTGTGGGACAGTGGGCCTTAGAGACTTAGAACTCTTGAGAATCTAACTGCAAAGTTCCCTTGGGGATTCTCGAGGTCCCTAAGCGCCTTTCCAGCTCTGACTTGAGTGTGTGGTGGCCAGTGGTGCCTTTCCCCAATGTCCCCTAGGTCCTTCCTCCACACGGCCAGTGGTGTAGTCCCAAAACCAAGATCTGTTTGTGTTACATGTGAGCTGAAATCCTCTCAGTGCTCCGCACTGGAGTAGAAGTCTCTGCTCTGTGGTAAGCCTTTCAAGGCTTCTCCCTTGCCTGCTTCATGCAGCCCTGCCCCGCTATGCCCCAGTGGAGATAACTGCCTCAGACCCCCACTCACCACTCCCCAGTCTAACCCCCCTTTTTGGTATGCTTGTCTCCTGTCTCTTCACTGGGCATGTCATTCTTCAAGGCTCAGCTCAAACGTCACCTCTTTAGGCCTGCTGGACCGCATTCCCCTAGCCAGAATTAGTCCCCTCTTATGAAAACTTCATGTAGCCTTTTTTGTCACAGGCTGGATATGCCAGGCGTGGTGCTAGTGCCTAGCTCAAATCATTCTACAGGAGGCCAGCATGCTACCCAGCATGCGTGGCACCTTTGGGTGAATTACAAAGCGACCCCCTCATTTTTCTGGTTGTCGCATCCCTGAGCCAAGGCAGAGGTTTGTCAAATGGAGTCTGTCCAAACTGCGGCCACCAGCAGGGACCCTGGAACTTGGTCGTTCATGTTAGAGATGGTCGCACTGATGATCTTTGTCCTCTGAGCTTTTGGAGGGCGGTGTCTCCGGTCTGTCAGCACTCAGCGTCCCCATAGTAGGTGCTCAGTACATATCTGTGAAAATCAGTGAATACATTGAAAGCATGCTTGCTAGAACTTTTCTACGTGTGCTGGGTTGGGGCAGGGGAGAGATGAGCGTCTTTCACAGTCTTTCATGAGATAGAAATAACTCTTCACATGACTGGCTGGAGTGTTGGAGTCTGTGTACCCCTCAAGGGCTCTCCAAGACCGGTGATTTGCAGCCCTGGCTGTACGTTAGAATCACCTGGGAAGCTTGGCCCACTACGCATGCCGAGCCCAAATGAATCAGACTCTCAGAAGGTGGGGCCCAGGTAGTGTTAGTTGTTCAGTCTCCCCAGGTGATTTCAATGAGTAGCCAAGATTGAAAACCACTGACCTAGAGACACTTGGCGAGGGAAGGTGACAGCATGTTTTCTTTGTGACCAGAGCTCTGGAAAAGCATAAAAGATACAAACTGAAACAGAATACTGTCAATGATGGTCTGGGACAGGTGAACAACCAGGTCAGGGAAGGGCATGATGTGGGGGACAGCAGATCCGTCCTATGTCTGTCTTTGGTAGGAGCCCTGGGAATAAGAAGTTGGATGCGGCCACGTTTTGAAAAGCTTCTCAGGAAGCCAGCCCACAGCTGTCTAGCTGACTGTCCCTGGGCCTTCTAAGAACTAGATGTTTTCTTCCACAAATTATAAAAATAAGCAAAGAAGAAAGTCCCATTTGGCCTGCGAGGAAATGCTCTAAGGTAACCTTCTCTGTTTTATACTGTGGACTGCTGGGATGGGATTTGCTTTGTCTGGCAAATGCTGCACCTGCTTGAGTCTGAAAAATACTTGTGTGATGACTGATTCACATATTTCACAATAGACTATTTTTTAGAACAGTTTTAGGCTCACAGCAAAATTGAGCAGACAATATAGAGAGTTCCCACATAACTACCCTCCTCTCCCCAAAACACTCAGTGTCCTCCACCATTAGCATCTTTCCCAGGTGAGGTACATTTGGTACAATTGATGACCCATCATTGACGCATCATTATCAACTGAAGTCCATACTTACATTGCAGTTCATGCTTTGCGTTGTACATTCTGTGAGTTTTGATTAATGTGTGATGATATGTATCTACTGTTACAGCCCCATACAGGATAGTTTTACTGCCCTAAAAATCTATGTTCTGCCTGTTCTTGTCTCTCTCCCCCAAACCTATGATAATCCCTTACTTTTTCTTGTCACCATAGTTTTACCTTCTCCAGTACGTCTACAGTTGGACTCATACAATAGGTAGCCTTTTCAAATTGACTTCTTTCACTTAGCACTATGAATTTAAAGTTTCTCTCTTTCTTTTCATGGTTTCCTAACTCCTTTCTTTTTATCATGGAGTGACATTTCGTTGTTTGGACGTACCAGTTTATTGATTGATCTATTGAAGAACATCTTGGTTGCTTCTAGGTTTTTGCAATTCTGAATAAAGTTACTATAAATATTAACACGTGGGTTAAAAAGTGGGATTGATGAGTCGTATGGTAAGAGAATGTTTGGTTTTGTAAAAAACTATTAAATTTCCCAAGTGGCTGTACTATTCATCATTGCCATTGGCAATGATTGAGTTCTTGTTGCTCCATATCCTTGTCAGCATTTGATGTTGGAATTTAACTATCTCTACACAAGCAGTGTATCTCATTTTTATTTTAATTTGTATTTCATTCCCTTATACCATATGATGTTGAATATGTTTCCATATGTTTATTCACCATTTGCATGTCTCATTTGGTTATGTGTCTATTCAGATCTTTTGACCATTTTTATTCAGACTGTTCATTTTCTTATTGTTGAGTTTTAAGTGTTCTTCATATGTTTTGCATAACAGTCCTTTATCTGATATGGCTTTTGCAAATATTTTCTCCCATAGACTGCATTTGATTGTTATGTCTTGTGGGTTCTTCTCATCTAGAATAGTGACTCCTTTTTTCATGACACTGACTTGTTGAAAAATTACATGAGTTGTCCTATAAAATGTCTCATATTGTGCACTTTCAGATTGTTTCATTTCCTGTAAGCTGAAAAAGCTCATGTTTTGATTAGATCCAATTTCAATATTATTGAAAGCAATATTTCATAAGTGGTGTTATTAAAATGCTGTTTCCTATGGTAAAACAAAATTTTGGGGGGGAAATCTCACTATCTAGTAAAGGGAACTAATTTATATAAATTATGCCATATCCATACAATGTGCAACCAATTCTAAAGACATTAAAATATGTGCAACAGAAGAAGATTTAAATTAAAATTTGAGATTATAAACCATGTTCATGGTGCAGTAAAGGAAAAAAGCTGGTCACCAAAGCATAGATATGCTATGTGCAATTATGATCGGCAGGGTCTATGTTACAGCACTATCGATTAGTGTTGGGATCATAAATTAGTTGCCCTGTTTTTCCTATTAGGAAATAAAGAAAAGAGAAATGCATACTGATCATGCATTGCTTTGTAATAATGCTAATATATAACCAACCGAAGTTATCTTGCAGAACCATATTCTAGAAATAAAATGGCGTGAAGAGTGTGTAAACCTCTAGGCTTCCTGCAGGTTTCTCAGCTCCTCCAGACCACTTTCTTTAAAGAGGCAGGGCATGGGGAAGCAAAGCGACACAGGACTGGCTTCAGAGCAATCTTACACTAGGAGCCTGGAAACCGGAAAGGGAGATGACAAGACAAAGGAGAAACAAAATGTAAATGTCCTGTAGTTTAACAAGTGGGGTTGTTAGCTGCTCCTTTTCAACCCAGAGATTCAGGGATCCCTCAACACGTGAATGCTCCACCTCGTGACTGAGATACAGTCCATCCAGACTATCACGTGGGTACCCCTCCCCCATGCCCATGGTAAGGGGCACCAGAGGCCAGCTAGGCCACAAATGTGGAAGGAGAACCTGACTCTGGCGCCTTGCCTTGTCCCTTTTGGTCTCCTTCTCCTTGTGTGGCCACCCCACCTTTCCCACTTCTTATTTCCAAAAGACTTCCTCCTCCCAGACCCCTCACCATCCCCTTACTGTATATTCGAGGCAAGGTGGGTGGTGACCAGGTTTCCAGGCCCTAATCAGACTGAAGAGTCAGACTTTACCACTTATTAGTATGCGTCCTCAAGCAAGTAATTAACAACTCGCAGACTCAGTTTCTCCAAAGTGTCAGAATGTAGACTTGAAGGTTTTCCAAATATTTAACATCCAATTCTGTTTTGCTAGGTTTCCAATGGCAGGATTTGCAGCTGAAGCCGAGGTTTTTTTATCCTCTACTTTCTCCTCTCTATTTTCTAACTAAGTTATTAGCAGAAAACAGTATTAAAATAATTTAAAATATTTTCTCCTGAACTGTTATGTAAAATTTAACTCAGTTAAAAGAAATCAAAGGAACAGATAACAATTATTCTTTTTTCTCTTTGCTTACACCCCCTATCCCATTTAGCAAGGGGAAATTGCCATTACCTGACTATAGGCCAAGGTTGCTTCTCTGTACTTTAATTTTAAAAGAAATGCACTTATGAAAAATTCATTACACTCTATAGAGCCTTACATTTTACAATGTATTTTACATACTTTGTTGAGTAGTATTTTTTTTTTAAGTTCTGATGTGTGCTTTCAAAAATAGCTCTATTGAGGTATAATTTACACAAAATAAAATCCACTCATTTTAAGTATGCATCATATTGGCGAGTGCTTATAATTATGTAACCCCCGTCACATTGACGATACAGACATTTCCATCACTCCAGCAAGTTCCCACGTACCTCTTTGCAGGCGGTCTTCTTCCCTCACTGCCAGCCTCAACCAATCAACTATGACCTCCTTTCTGTCACTTTGCTTTTGCTTCTTTTTAGAATTTTATATAAATGGAATAGTATAGTATGTAATCTTTTGTGTCCAGAGTTTTCATTTGGCATAATGATTTTGAGATTTCATAAATGCCGTGGCATGTATCAGTAGTTTGTCCTTTTTTATTGCTAACTCGTGTTTGGTTGTAGGAACATTCCAATTTTTGGCTAGTCTGTAATGCCATGGACATTTATGTACAAATTTGTGTATGGACATGCTTTTATTTCTCTTGGATAAATATCTAAGAGTAGAATTGCTGGGCCTGATGGCAAGTGTATGTTTAACTTATTGCTAATTGTGGGAGGACTCATCGCAAAAACTCCATTCCAGAGGAGGGCAGTTCTTCTTACCTTACAGGTAATGAAAATGAAGCATGAGGAAAGTTTTCTATTAGACTTGGGACACGCTAAGATTAGGACATAGATCTCTAGTGCTCATTTGCTTTTTGGTTTATGTTTTCTTTTTAAATTTTTACTTTAACACAAGAATGTAAGCTAATTCTTACACAAAATTTAAAAATATGAATTTATAGCAGTAAAGGAAACAAAAACCATCTGTTTCCTCTGCTCAGTGTAGACCATTGTTAACATTTTTAATATCATTTCAGGCTTGTCTGTGTATGTGTGTGTTTCTTCTTACTAAATGGGTTGATATTGTACATAATCTTTTGTGTCTTGATTGTCACACTCAATCATGAAGATCATTTTTCCTCATTTCTATCCTGAAGATCTTTTCATATCAATAAATATACACCTACAACATTCTTTTTAATGGTTGCTGAATCTTTATATTGATGACTCAGTATGAACGTTCACATTAACGGTGCATGACACTCAGGTTATTTTCAATTTTGTATTATTACTATAAATAGTCTTATATTCACTTTTAAGAATTTATTTGGATCTCCACCTATTTCTAAGTCATATTTTTGCATTTTGAGATAATAATTTGATTTTAAGATTTGCTGTTCTTCAAATCATAACTTCAGTTTCTTTCTAAGTTACCCTAGAGATGTTGGTGAGGGAACTGGACCTTCTGTACAGATGGAGAAATGGGACTCAATTAAGTGAAGAAGTATGTTTGTTATGCAAGACACTCAGGTGATGGGTTTTGTCTCAATTTTTGTCTCAATTTTTATTTATTTTTTTGGATATGAGGAAAAAAAACTTCCTCCCTCACAAAAGAGGAACTTTGAGTAAAAATTTGGAACAAAAATTTGGAACAAAAGAGGAACTTTGAGCAAAAGGTCTGAAAGAACAAGTTTCCTTTAGCAATGCAACTCCAGAAGTTTCACTTCTCTCTCTCCCTCCTCTCTTCCCAGACTAGAAAACTTCACATTCAGGGACCCAATTGTAAAGAGCCTCCATATTAAAGTGAGGGTAGAGCTAATGGCAGAGAAAGAACCAGTCAAAATGACACTGTAAAAATAATCCAGTTCCTCTCTAAAATTGTCCATTCACAAATTGTGTTTGTAAATTTATGTGGACTAAATTTACTCCTCTTGAGTTTCCATAAAAAATAGCTGTTCTCAAAGTCTCTTTGCTAGAAAAAAATAATAGAATAGGAAAGTCAATAGGGGAGAGTCATTCATACTTAATAATTTTTTCTACACCCACTCTTCATTGTCTAAAAGGTGTATGTTCAGAGGCTTGAGGAAGATGGAAGTTTAGATATCATTTAGTACAGTTTCCTCATTTTATAGATGAGGAAGTAGGTGGAGAATATAACATTTAGATTTCATCCTGATTTGTTTTCTTTCTATTCTGAAGGATTAGTTTTTCAATTCTTGGCTTATGTAACATTTTTGAGAAGGGTTGTTTCCCTAGTAATTCCTTGTTTCTCAATGACTAAACTGGGTTTTCTAATAGAAAAGCATTTAAGAGATGAGGTTTAAACTCCTGAGAACAATTTCAATTTCAGGAATGAACTGCGAACTTCCTTCACTTAGTCCACTATATTTTTCTCTATCTTTAACCTTTCTTGTTTCTGTCCCTCCTGTTCTAGAGGAACAGATAGCTTTGTTCTGGCAAAGGTGAACTTTGTACGTGTTCTTTTATCCTCCTTTTGTTTTGTAAAAAATTTTTGGGAAATAATTCATATTAATTGAATACAAAATAGAAAGTAGCTAGAATGAGAATAGCAATCTATCTCAGTAATAATTATCTAGAAAATATTAAATTTCAGGTATAGCTCACATTAGCAATAAAAAGCATAGAGTATGTAGTAATTAACCTAATCAAGGATGTACAAAACCTTTATGAAAAAAAATTAAAATTGTTAAGGAACACAAGAAAACCTGGCATACCAAGTTCATGGATGGACAATTTGACATTTGTAAAGATATTAATTCTTCTCTAATCAATCGCATCATTCAATCCAATTCCAATAAAAATCTAACAGTATTATTTCCAGTTTTATTGAGATATAATTGACATATAACATTGTGTTAGTTTTAGGTGTATAGCATGATGATTTGATATGTGTATATGTTGCAAAATAATCACCGTAAGTTTCATTAGCATCTATCACCTCACATAGTTACATTTTTTTTCTTGTGATAAGAAATTTTAAGATCTACTCTCAGCAATTTTCAAATATACGATAGATACAGTGTTGTTAACTTTAGTCACCAGGCTGTACATCATGTCCCCAGGACTTATTTATCTTACAACTGAAGTTTATACCTTTTGACCACCTTCACACATTTTTCCCATTCCCCATCCTCTAACAGGACCATTTTTAGTACTCAAAAACTTATTTTAGTATTTTCATGGAAGTATAAAGTATAAAATAGCTTTTAAAAAACACCAAAGGCAGTGGGAGGGTTTCAACTCACCCTTATGAATATTTAAGCCTGTTACAAGCCATCATAGTAAATAATGTGATGCTGGTATAAGAACAGCAACAACAACAAAATCACCCCAATGCAACAGAATAAACAGAGCAGAATGCACACATTCATATACATATATCTACCTGTCTAATATTCTACATGGCATATGATAAAGATGGTATTACCAATCAGTCAAGAAAGGATGTACTTCTAATAGAAAGCAGTGAGAAAAATAGCTTATTATAAAAAAAAAGTTGGATTCCTAACTCATGCCATATATAGTAGTGAATTCCAGAGGGATTAAAGACCAATTGCAAAAGTACAACTAAAAATTTAATAGAAAAAAAATGTAGGCAACTACAGTGATCTTGGGTAGAAGTGAAACTCTTAAATGAGATCCCCAAAGCAGAAATCACGAGGATAAAGCTTGAAGGATTTTAATATATCATTGTTAAGGATTTGAGTTCAATGAAGTGAATACTGGGCAAAGTTGGCAGAGGGATGATGGAGAAGAAACTAATGTTCAAAGATGACATTACATGCACACACAAACACAAACCAATTGAACAAAGGGCAAAGATAAGTCATCTCACTGAAGGGAAAACATAAACAGTTAACTGATACATTAAGAGATGATTAAACTCACTAGTTATCATAGAAATCCAAAGAGAACGAAGTAGCACATTACATCCATCAGCTTGAAGAAATTTAAAGAGGAATAATATTGTTAGCAAGGATGTAAAGAAACAGAACTCTCATGCACAGCTGATAGGAATAAAACTGGTTGGTTTTTCTGGAGAGAGATTTGGCAGTACTTATTGAAATTAAGTGTGTGACTAGTTTAAGATTTAACAATCCCTTTCCTGGATACCTACCCTTAAGAAATTGTCAGGTCCATGTAAGAACATGTTTGAGGTTGTTCATTGAAATATTTTTTGATGTTGATGGGGAGTTGGAGGCAAACTAGATGTTCATCATTAAAAGCATGGATGAATATAAAAGGGGATATGCCTACAATGATATATTATGCAGCAATTAGAAGCTATAAGAGAATCGCGCATAAGGTAACACAGTTAGATCTTAACATAGGGTTGAGTGAAAAAGGAAGCAGAAGATCTATAGCAAAATATTTTGTAAATTTAAAACATAATATACAAAGCAATACTGTGTATCTTTCAAGGAGAATTACATACCCAGTAACATTTACTGAATATATTGGAGAAAAATTGGAATGGGCATGAAGATATCAGGGGAAATAGAGGCTTAACAGACATGTGATGATATTGTGCCTTAAACTATATGATGAACTCAATTCTGTACCTGTAACTCCACATGCAAAAATTATTCACTCAACAAATACTTATTGAGCACCTGCCGGGAGTGAAAAAAATATACCATCCAAATATTACCATAAAAAAAAAACCACTTTTGACATTTTGTACATTTTTCTCCTATTTGTGAATCCTTAACTAACAAAAATTATACTTTTCTGCCAAAACAGATTTCTCTTTGAAATGATCTTTCCCAATGCTACACAGTTGGCTTTTTTCCCCCCATCCTAAAAGTAACCCATTCCCTTGACTGTCATCATCTGCCTTTCTATTTCTTGTGGCAAGACGACATCTACAAATAGTTAAGCAAACGTACTTTCACATTCACTTTTCAAACTAGAAATGATTGTCATTTCTTCCATTCTTCTCTTAAAACTGTTTTCTCAAAGGTCACCAGTGGTTTCTTAATTTTAATCAAGCGGTCTTTTCTCTGTTTAAATAAATAATATGTGATATATACTTTGATGTATAGTATGATGCTAGGATCTGTGCTAGGTGCTGGGGCTACATGAAGATTTTAGTTTAGTCCCTTTGTTCCAGGAGATGACACTCTGGTTAGAAAGTAGGTATGAAAATGGAGATAATCTTGATGTCATATTCTAAGTTGTGCCCATGTCGCTACTAGAGCTCAAGTGGGCATTTTGGATTCAAGAAGACTTTTTGGAGAAGATTTAGTCTGTGTTGAAGGATGAACCAGTTTAATAAAGTTAAGGAATTCTAGACAAGTGGTTCTCAAACCCAGCTGCATGTTTAAGCTTAAAATACTACGCCTGCCCCCCCGCCCAAAAAAACAATAAAATCATAATGTCTAGGGTAGAAACTAGGCGTGGTTCTTAGAAGTTCCTCTTGTGATTTTTAAGGTGCAAACAGATTTGAGAACCACAGATACAGACTGATTGAGGGACAGGAATGAAGCTATAGGGACGTAGTATAGTAGGCCATACGGCTAGTGAGTGTCAGAACCTCCAGTCCTCACTTCAGAAAATGTTCTTCACCACTCCTCATTATTGTTTCCCCATGACTGAGGTGGTATTAGGAGGCATTACATTAAACCACTAAACAAACAGTTGGTTTAAAACAATAAAACTTTTTTTTTGTTTTTGCTTGCTTCCACCGAGGGTCGTTGGGGAAGGGGTTCCTGCTAAATGCCATTCTCAGAGACTCAGGCTTGTGAAAATTTCACTATTTGGAGACAGGTGTCGGGGAAGGGAAAATAATGAATCGTACACCAATTCTTATAGGTTTCCACTTGCAAATGACCCATGACACTTCTGCCCACACGTGCTGGCCAAATCAGGTCATGTCTGACGTCATGGGGGTAGTAGATGCTACTCCACCGTGTGCCTGGAAGATAAGTGGAATATTTATAAAAACAACTGTTGCTAAGTTGTATGAAATCAAATTGAACTCAATTACCAAAGGCAGCCAGCTATATTTATCTGAGTTTCCACAATATAACGTGACATGGAAGTAGTGATTTCACTATATTTGAACCAACTAGGATATCCCCAGCATTGCTGAATTTGGGATTTTTTTTCATTCTTACATGTAACGTACTTTCAATTTCTTAACCCAAGTCATGGCCTTGCCAAAAGAATAAGAGTCGGGTTTCCAAGATTTCAGCATTTCTCAGATGATTCAGATGGAAACTCTTTTATCTTCAGAGCTCAGTGTAACAATGACTTCTTGAACTAATCAGAATGTGATCCACCCAGGCTTCATTTCTCCTTTTCTATTTGTGGAGGCCCCTACGTGAAGATGATTTTAAAAGCCAATTGATTCATGCCAGCTTCCTCCTATCTTGGTTTCCAGTGCTTATAAAATCAAAACAATATTTTCCCAATTCTTTATGATTTCAAAAAACTTACCCGTCTTGTCTCAAATACCCAAATAAACTTTATGGTGAAGGGATTATTCAATCTTATATTACAGATGAAGAAAATGAGGTTCAGAGAGGTGACACAAGGTCTCACAGAGGTTTCTGAAATATTTCCATCTCCTACAACCACTCTAGTCTTCTTTCTACTTTGTATCAGTTTCTCCCTTTAATGAGTCAAAATATTTGTTGATTCATTCATTCACTTATTCATTCATTTATTTATTCAAAAAGATTTTGTTACCTATTGGAAGCCTAGCATTGGGCCCACCACAGGGCGTGTATATATGGGGTCCCTTGTCCTGTAGGAGTGCTCTGATAAAGAAGATGCTATCCACTGTTCAACCCACAGCCTTTCCATTTCCTAACATAACTCTAATTTTTTTTTTCAGGAAACCAGCATATTTCATCCCTTGCTCTCAAAAACCTTAGGTCCCTATCTCGGGCTCAAGAGATGGCCCTGATTGGTCTCAAACAAGTCATAGATATCTCATAGAATAGATTCAAAAATTGGTTGGCGAATTCGTTCTGGATACTAAGTTGTAAAGAGAAGTCTCTTAGAAGGACTTCTCTTCCCAAATAAGTCAAGGAATAATAATATAAAAGCCCTCATGACTTTCCTGCTCCCTTCCCAAAGGTAAATTTGATGTCCAGAAGCACATCAGCCCTCCTCTGGCCATTTTGTGAAAAAACCAACATGAAGGAACAACAAGAGAAGAGCCTGGATCCTTGGTGATATTTTTGAACCCCTGGGTCGCCTACACCCAGACTTATTGTTATGAAAGAAAAACAAACCACTTAAATGTTTAGGATTTTCTTTTATTCACAGTTGAATAGATTCCTAAGTAATTCAACTGACTATTTTGGTGACTGACTCATAAACAAATTCTTATTTGTACTAGAGTTCTTAATCATTGCTGGCCCTCCCCCCGCCCCCGGCCACTTCTCAGGGACTGCACTCTCTTCATAGCTTCCAGTTCCCAAATTACAAATGGAACGCATCCTTCTCCCCGTTAATATGGCCGATCCTCGGGTAGCCAACCCATGAACTACAAGCTGAGGTCTACCATGGTAAATGAGGACTGGAGGGGCTGGAATTCTGTTTCAAGAATTTAAAATCGAAAGAATGAGTCAGTGAGCTCAGAGAGCTGAGTTGAGGGTCACAGAGATGATTTGGAGCTGGGGTGTATCACATGGACCATGCGTTAACTGAAATCATGAGAAAACTGGCAGGGGAGAGGTTCAGAGAGAGGCAGAAAGGGATGCCTGAGAGAAGAGCAGAGCAAGTGATACCTTGGAGGTTCTTGAGAGGTTCTGTGCTGATTCCAGGAAATAGGTTAAAATGAATGGTTATACCTAAGGCATATGCCCGCCCTACTCATATGCCAGACTGGATCCTCACAGATTGAGCAAGGACTGGTTCCACAAAGGATAGGATGTTGAGCAGACAATGAGACATGCCCACTAAAACAGGTCATTCTGTCTTTTGTACTCTTCTAATACTACCTAAGTAACTACTTGAATAATAGCTAACATTTGTTGGGTATTCACTATTTGCCTGGTACTCTGCTAAACACTTTCCATGGTCCGTCTCATTTAGTGCTCACAGCAATTCAAGATGTAGGTAATATTATCTCCATTTTATAGAGGGGCAATTGAGCACAGAGAGGTTAAGTAAATTGCTCATCACCACATAATTGGAATGTGGTCAAGATGAAACCCAGGCAGTCTCATTTCTCATCTCATAGGAAATCACAGAAAATAAGGAAGTTAATGCAGAGGTTATAGAATAAGAGGAAGATTGCCGAATAGTCCCCCATGATTGACGAAAAGCTGGAGAAGCTACCCTTCTATTTCAACTAAAAACAAAACAAACAAACAAACAAACAAACAAAACTCCTAAAAAAATAGCCCCCTTCCCCAGTTGAAGTCATTTCCTGATCTCAAGAGAATACACAGTCATGGACAGCCCAAGGTAGAGGAGATTTAGAGATTTTAGATTTAGTTGGTTTTGGACACCATTTTAATGAAAATGCTCCTAATGGTGAAATTCTTTCTTTCAGAAGTTTTACTCTCAGGTTCAATAATCATTCACAAAAAATGGGTTCCTCTTTGCCCTCAGACAGCGACCATAAGCCTTCATGTGGACGGTGCCCTTCATGACTGACCCCAGCCTGTGTTCAAGCTCCCTCACTTGGTACTTCCACTTTTTCCTTCCTGATTTGAGGTCACAGTGAAATTCACACACACACACACACACACACACACACACACACACACACACACCACACAATCATAATCCTTGGTTCACTACATGGTCTCATTGTTGGTCTACACATAGTCCTGTTTTACTTTATTCTATTCATTTCTTCATTTACTTTTTTGGGGGAGTGATTACATTTAAATTCTACATTTACCTTTAAATACTATAATAAACACCTGTAAAGCTGAAATTCTTCCGTCAGTCTAAAATGCCTTGTTATTATAACCATTAAACTTTTAGATGCTTTTCACTTTGCCTGAAATTCTTTCCACCGCACTCCAACCCTCTTCAATGTCCTTTAGGTCTGTCTATATTTTAAAACTGTCCTGACTCTCTTCTTCTATCTTCAAGACTGGGCTAGAAATCTACTCCCAACTCTCCTGTAGTGTTCTGACCTTTCCATGTCATGTCTTATCACACATGCTGTCTGTTAACTTGCTTTTCTCTCACTAGGAGGCACTAACCTGTGAACTTATTAAGAATAAGAATGGCTGGTCTAATATGCAGTCTCAGTGCTTATCATAGTGTTTGGTGCACAGCATGAACTCCATAAATCATTCAGGGGTAGGCAAACTCTTTCTGTTCAGATCATACAGTATCTTTGCATTTATATAACTCTGTCATTATAGTGTGAAAGCAGCTATAGACAATATGTAAGTATCTGGCCATGACTGTGTTGCAATAAAACTTTATTTGCAAAGATGGATTTGGTCCATGGGCCATCGTTTGCTGACCTGAGCTATAATTGATAGAGAAATGAACAAATAAAAATAAATAAGTGGGATTACATTTAACCCCATTTATCAGAAAGGAAGTACTTGTTACCGCAAAGAGCTCTTTATCAGAAAACGTGGATTCATTTTCTTCTTATTACTTAACGGTCTTCTATCTATGGCCTTCTCTTTAAAATGGGGCCTGATGAGAACACCTCTGCTTAAAGATTTGAAACTGTCAGGTCCTTAAGAGCAGGATCTATGCCTTATTTATCTTGATTCCTAGAGCCTAGTGGAATTCCCATGTCTTAGAGTATAATAGGTTGATAAGCACTTGCGAATGATTTAAAGGTCAAGGTGAAGCTGGTATTTGGTGAAGCAAGTAGTTGGACCAGATAATAGTTGTAAACTCTTAGGATTGGAAAAAATTTAGTCATCAGCTGAATTACTACTATGTAGAGGTCTTTCTAGGTTTAAGAACTTGGGGTGTTCTGATTTCAAATTAAAGAAAACCCAACACTAATTGGCTTAAGCCTCAAAGAGAATATATTGTCACATTTGTGTGTCTCATTTTAGGGACTCGAACTGTGTTCAAAGACCCAGGCCTCTCTATTTCTCCACTTGCCTTCTGCCTGATAAGAGAACTTATCAAGGTGGCACAGTGGCTAACATTGGATTCAGCCTCATATCCTCACAGCTCAAGAGACCAGTAGAAAATAGAGAGGGTCCCTATCTCTCAAAAGTCCCAGTAAACATGCTTAGATTATGTATCGTTGGCTTTGTTTGGATCACTTGTTCATCCTTGAGCCAAAAGCCATGGCCATGAATGAAATAACACCACCTGAGCTGCACTGACCGAGAATGGGGGAGGACTGGCTCTCCAAAGCAAACCCCTATATGCAAAAAAGAAGGTGGTGAAGACATGAAAAACCTAGAACTGCTATGGACCCTCTCTCAAGAATGATATGATTTAACACAGTAATACAAATCGAGCATTCAACATTAGGATGTTTGTGAATTCTACGATACCTGTCCATGGACCCTAACTTAGGAAGAGAAGAAAATCAAGCTTAGTCTCTTTTTTCAATGTATGACCCCTTCCAGATACCAAATTACTACTAACTTTTGCATTTCTAAAATAAAAGAATGTGTATTTAAAAAAAGTAAACTTTATTTTAGAACAGCTTTAGATTTACAGAAAGATTATGAAGATAGTACAGAGAGTTCTCATATACCCCACACCTAGTTTCCCCTCTTGAACATTAATATGCCTTATTTGTTACAATTAATGAACTGATACTGATATATTATTTTTAACCAAAGTCCAAAGATTTTCTTGGTTTTTAGCTAATGGCCTTTTTCTCTGCCAGGATCCTATCCAGGATACATTACATTTTAGTTGTCATTTCTCCTAGGTTCCTATTGGCTGTTATTCAGACTTTCTTTGTTTTTGATGATCTTGACAATTTTGAGAGTATTTGTCAGATATTTTTTCTTCTTTTTAAAAAAAAAATTTCAATTTTTCAGTTATAGTTGAGATACAAAATTATATTAGTTTCAGGTGTACAGCATAGTGTTTAGAGATTTAATTTACAAAGTGATTACCCTGATAAATCTTGTACCCATCTGACACATACATAGTTATTACAATATTATTGACTATTTTCCTTATGATATGCTTTCCATCCCCATGAGCATTTTGTAACTACCAATTTGTACTTCTTAATCTCTTCTCCTTTTTCACTGCCCCAACCTCCTCCCATCTGGCAACCATCAAAATGTTCTCTGTATCTGTGAATTTGTTTCTGTTTTGTTTTGTCAGATATTTTGTAGAATGTCCCTCAGCTTTGTTGTGTCTGATGTTTTTCTCATGCTTACGGTGGGACTATATTTTTTGAAAGGAAAACCATAGAGATAAAGTGCCATTTACATCATAACATATCAAAGGTGCATGCTATCATGACTTGACTTATCTCTGTTGATGTTGACATTGATCACCTACCTGAGGTAGTGTTTGTCAGGTCTCTCCATTGTAAAGTTAGCCTTGTCTCCTTCTCCATACTGTGGTTTTTGGCAGGAATTCACTATGTCCAGTCCACACTAAGGAGGGAGAGTTATGCTTTACCTCTTTGAGAAGAAAGCAAACTATTTGGAATTCTTCTGGATAGATTTGTCTTTCTCTTTGACTTATTTATTGATTCAATTATTTATATCAATATATATTTGTTTTATACTTTAGGTTATAATTCAGTTCTACTTTACTTATTTTGTTGCTCAGATTGTTCCAGCTTTGGTCATTGGAAGCTCTTTTAGTTGTCTCCTGTGTCCCCTAAAAATCCCATCACTGTGATTTGTTTGTTTTTTTTTTTTAGCACTTCCATACTTTCTAGCACAAGAAGATGCTCTAGACTTATTTAAAACATTTCCTGCCCAGTCCTAGAATTAACCGTTTCTCCAAAGAGCCTTGATTCCCTCTACTGGTGAGTGGTATTTAGAAACTAAGATCTGGGTGCTAAGTGTGCTCAATATGTACATTTTAAAAAGTAAAATTTAAAAGGTTTATAATTTTAAAAAAAAACAATCAATTCCTTTCCCATTCCTTTCCATAAATTTTAAACTCTTTTGAAATTTTTCTTTTGTTTTTTTTTCCCCCCTCTTACTAATAACATATTCATGCTGGTATCGTTCGCTTGATTTGCCTGAGACATTATCTCCTAACCTCCTGTAAGAGTGAATAGGTTTGGCTTTCTTGTACTCCCACCCCACTTCCTCTCTGCCTATCTTTCCAATGTAGTCATATCACAATTTTATGTTAAACCAGTAACCAGAGTTTACATTATTATGATCATATAATTACCAATTCCATATTAAACAAGCGTACCACAATTACATAGTTTCATACAATATTTTATCTTTCCTGGTTATAATAATGATCTCATTTGTTCCTTTTCCTAATTTCCCAAGTGTCCATCAAAATTTAACCCAAATATTCCAATCTATCTGTCAAAGACCTATCAAATCTATTTTAAAATATCTAAATGCATCAGACAATCTATTAGTTACACTCACTACCACCACCCAAAATATTATTCCTTTGTTCTTCTGTTCCACCCTGGTTTGGTTGTTTTGGTAGCTAGCTGCCAAAGATATTTTCCCTCCAAAGGTTCTTCCTGATCCACTTGGAGTGCTCATTTTTGAGAAAGCCAGATCTTATGTAAGAATCCATCTACTTTGAGAATGCCATACCGTAATACTGTAAGGAAGCCCAAGATGCTATACAGAAGGGTCATATGGAGAGAGGGGGTTGCCTGTCCAGCCACTCGCTCTTTATCTCATCAATTGTCTAGACATGTGAGTGAAAAAGTCATCTTGGACATTGCCTTTGTATCTGTTTCATGTTGAAGATTTTGCCCAAATGTCTGGTGATCCTTGGGTATGTATTTATATTTAAAATGACACACTGAAAACAAGTTAGGAGAGGTGCATGTATGATCAAGGTGCATGCAAGGTGACTTTACTGATGAGAAATTGGGTGGTATTGTTGGGGGACTCCCGTATATCAATATCTATAAGTATTTTTGGGGGGCCATTCAGTTTTATCCAGATATTAAATGTTGTAGTTTCCTTGGAATAGCATCCCACAGTTCCGTGGGCATTCAGTGGAAAGATTTTCTCCGAATCCTTCTATTTTCATTCCTTCCCCCTGTTTTCTGGCTTCTCTGAATCCAGAGCCTCACCCAATACTTATATTTTCCGTGTAAGCAATGTTGAATGTTTGGGGTTTGTTTGGTTGCTTACAATCAAATGAAGATTAAAAAAAATCTGGAACATTTGTGCATCCTTAAATTCTCTCTCTGGGGCTGGTTCTGAACTGGTCAGTGATAATAGCTGGTCTCATGGCTGCATCACACTAAGGGTTACGGGTCAAAGGAGAGTCTATTGATTAAGAGCATGGGCTTTGAGATCAGGACGTCTTGACCTTGAGCTGTTTCTTACAACTTCGTAGTTGTGAATATTATTTATGTGACTCTCTTAAGCCTCGGTTTTCTCATCTGTTAAGTGGGAATTATATTATCTATTTCTTAGGGCTATGATAATTAAATAATATATCAGTATTATTTAGAAGAGTGCTTGGCATATAATTAAGCATTTATTAACTAATAATGATGGTTTAAAGCTGTTTTAGAAAACACATCTGGTTGGCAAACATTGATTTGGTTACTCCTCTAATTGGCTCTGCGTTCTTGGATATCTCATTGAAGCCACAGAGTCCAGAAAGGCCATAAATATCTAATTCAAGCCCTAAAATCTGGTTAATGAATTATCTTTTGTGCTCTTCCTTATGAAGTTGCTTCACTAACACGTGATGGAATTGAGCCCAGACCTTGAACTTTTTTGTAATGATCACAGTATACTTCTTCTACTGAACCTCTTTTTCCCTTGCCCAGTAAACTCTAATGGTGTTTTTGGCTTATGTGATAATTGACTGCAGCCCTGCTTTTCTTTCTCCATTATCAGGGCAAGGAGGGCAAGGGTGTGAGTGAGGGAGGACCCAGAATGGGAACAGAGTCAAATTCCAACTTAATTTTCCTTTGGCCCCTATACGGAATCTATGTGTAAACAGCTACCAGTGGAGAGAGTTAATTACATTTTATTACAAGCTGCCAGCCGGCAGGAGGACCACAGCTCATGCGCAGCTTACACAAGCACATACACACAGGCACATGTACCGATGCTCGTGCACAGCAGGAGATCCCCCAAATGCATGGAGTACCTGTGCCCACACCATCACCCCACCTATTTATACACACACACTAGTGTCCAGGAGAAAAGTGGTCAGCACATTTTATCATACATCCCAGATTAAGGGAAGCCATTCAGGATGGGGGAAAGGGAAGATTTTGAGGCAAAAAGAGAAATGAAACCAAAATGTCCCGCCCTGTCAGCATTAACTAGAATATAAGATATGGACTTTGGACAGAGAGACAGACTCCTGGGGTCTGCCAAGAGTCAAAATGTCCAAAGGGCCTCTCATTCTCTGGCTGCTGATTGAGCTATGGCAATTTTATCTGAGTAAGTATCTAAACCGTTCCATGCAGGAATCCCTGGGGGGCTTGGCATCCTGCGATGGGTTTCCATGACTGATTGGGCCTCAGCAGAGCAGAAGCCCACTTCATCTCTGCATCCCACCTCCCTCATCCCCACCAGAGTTTCTTCTTTGGAGATTCTCTTTCTTTCTTGTTACACTGGGTTTATCCTGAGACTAGTTTGGGGGGTTGGGGGTGGGGCAATTTGTGTCCATATAAGAAATGACAATTTAAGAAGAAACACAGAGATAAGGAGTCAGATGAAATAGGGGGGAAAATGTCCTCTGTGGATATTATTAGCACAGTCAGAGCCAGGAGAATTTGTTTTGGTGAGAGCTTTTATCATATTTTTTATTTTGCTCTTTATTTTTAGTTTTTTGTTGGCTTTTTGTTTTGTTTTATTTTGCTGGAGTTGAGACTTCAAAATAAGATTTCTCTCTGCACATTGTTCCCAGGTTTTGGACCATGCAAATGTATATATTCAGTTTGGGTCAGTTTAGACTTTCGTATCTTGGTGGTGTAAAGTGCTGTGCTGAGCTGCAGTTGTGTCTCGGTCACTAATGGTTGCCATTGGGAACATGTCTAAACTGCTCTGGCTCTTCCATGTATGGAATAAGGGACGTAGATAAGACCAGTTTTAACAGTTCATGATTCTAGGACTAGACAATGTCTAATATCCCTTGCAGTTGTAAAAGTCTATAGTTATTTGAGCATGAATCTTGCAAATGTGCTGCATGAGAAAACACCTACATTTCAAAGAAAACAAAGGTGTTCTTTTTACCCCTCAAGCCTCTGTCATGCTGTTCTTTCTGCCTTTTTTCCCTCTCTAACTCCATGCATCCTCAGGTCTCCACCTAAGTCAGGCTTTTCCTGAGCATTCAGGACTGGTTCAGGAGTTTCTGCTGTGAGGGCCTGTCCTTCTGACAAGTCAGAAGACTTGTCACCCTGTAGTAATTGCTCACTGAATTGCTCCTATCCCCAGATACTCTGTAGCATTAATGGAATGAAAGCAATCCCTATCGCTTTCTTTATTAATTTAGTATTATTTTTTTATTAAGTTCATTGGGGTGACATTTGTTAATAACATTGTATAAGTTTCAAGTGTACAATTCCATAATATGTCATCTGTGTATTGCATTGTGTGTTCGCCACCCAAAATCACGTCTCCTTCTGTCACCATGACCCCTTTTACCCTGTCTCCTTCTGTCACCATGACCCCCATTGTCTCCTAACCCCACTTCCCCTCCAGTAACCACCATACTATTATCTGTGTCTATGAGTTTGCTTTGTTTGTTCATTTGTTGCTTCCTGTTTTATATCCCACATATGAGCGAAATCATACAGTTCTTGTCCTTTTCCATCCGATTTATTTTGTTTAGCATGATTCTCTCAAGATCCATCCATGTTGTCAAAAATGGAAATATTTCATCCTGTATTAGGGCTCATACAATATTTTATCTTTCCTGGTTATAATAATTCTCTCATTTGTTCCTTTTCCTAATTTCCCAAGTGTCCATCAAAATTTAACCCAAATATTCCAATCTATCTGTCAAAGACCTATCAAATCTGTTTTAAAATATCTAAATGCATCAGATAACTATTAGTTATACTCGCTACCACCACCCAAAATTTTATTCTTTTGTTCTTCTGCTCCACCCCAGTTTGGTTGTTTTGGTTGCTAGCTGCCAAAGATATTTTCCCTCCAAAGGTTCTTCCTGATCCGCTTGGAATACTCATTTTTGAGAAAGCCAGATCCTATGTAAGAATCCATCTACTTTGAGAATGCCATACCGTAATACTGTAAGGAAGCCCAAGATGCTATGCAGAAGGGTCATATGGAGAGAGGGGGTTGCCTGTCCAGCCACTCGCTCTTTATCTCATCAATTGTCTAGATATGTGAGTGAAAAAGTCATCTTGGACATTGCCTTTGTATCTGTTTCATGTTGAAGACTTTGCCCAAATGTCTGGTGATCCTTGGGTATGTATTTATATTTAAAGTGACACACTAAAAACAAGTTAGGAGAGGTGCATGTATGATCAAGGTGCATGCAAGGTGACTTTACTGATGAGAAATTGGGTGGTATTGTTAGGGGACTCCCGTATATCAATATCTATAAGTATTTTTGGGGGGCCATTCAGTTTTATCCAGATATTAAATGTTGTAGTTTCCTTGGAATAGCATCCCACAGTTCCGTGGGCATTCAGTGGAAAGATTTTCTCCAAATCCTTCTATTTTCATTCCTTCCCCATTTTCTGGCTTCACCCAATACTTATATTTTCTGTGTCCTTAATTTGAGAACCCTTTGAGAACAGTGTTAGATCTATCGTATATGTGTAGCACATCTTTACCCAATCATCCATCAATGGACATTTAGGTTCTTTATCAATGATTTTAATGGTCTTTATCTTGTCCTGGGAACTTGCGGTGTGGAGGGTTTTGTTATGTTGAAAGCTGCCAGAGTCTAAGTTCACATTTCTTGCTAATGGGTGGGCACTGACTGAGCTGCTGGTTAAGCTAGCGCAGCTTCTTGGAAGAGGCAGCACCTGGTGAACTGTCTGTTTTTCATTTGTGCCTTTTCTGAAATGACTAATTTAGAAGGGAGTGACTGCTCAGAATCACTGAGGATCAATCAGAGCTGCACATGTTCTTAAAAGATGCCGAATCAAACACTTCACTCTGTAGATGGTGAAACTGAGACCCAGATTGGGGAAGGGCGTTTCTTTAAGGACACCAGCTGGAGAAGGAACCAAACTGGCATCAGAACTTAGGTTGTACCCACCATCCTGGGTAATTCCCAAAAGGAGAATTGACTTGATACCAACACTTTGCTCCAGGATACTTTTATAATTGGAAGGAACAGTTTTCTGTCCTGTTTCTAAATTCTGAAGTGCTTGGTTACTTACCTGTACTAATACTTTATTAATTCCATGTGACATCTGATACTTCATCTCATGAGAAACTTAGAAACACTTTCTGAGGGGAGTTGTTATCTGTCCCCTTTGTCGTATGATGATAATGCAGTCAGGATTATTGTGGTTTTCCTCTAAGAACACAAAAGCGATAACTGACAGAATGAGGGTTACAATGTAAGCCTAATGAATGTTTTTCTACCTCACCAAATTTTCTGCTTCCTTTTTTTTTTTTTTAACATTAATGTTTAATCAGATGAGTAATACAGAAACACCCTTGGCGAAAAAAATAAAAATGTTATAAAGCTAAAAATCCCTTTTGATGACTACCCCCAGCCCCTCCCTGTTCCTTTCCAATGATCATGAAGGTGACTGACACAATGACTTGGGTGAATATCCTACTTTTCTGTGCTTTTACCTTCATACATCTGTGCCCGCCAAAAATTACAAACTGCTTGGCTTATTTTATCAAATAGTTTTATATTTTATGTGTTGCTTTGAAATTTGCCTTTTTCATACATTAATACGGCTTGGAGTTTTCACGCCAACTGATATAGATCTATCTAATTCTAACCGTCTTCTACACATGATTCCATCAAGTAAATATGCCATAGTTTTGCCATTTTCATATACACATTGTTCCTTCCATTCACGTGTATATGAGGGCCGCAGTGAACATTTACAAATAGGTTTTCTTGTGCATGTGTGTTTTTCTAGGGTAAATAAAACATGAAATTGTGTAGGGTAGCTAGCACACACACAGACTGAGTATAATAGAAACTGTCAAGTTGCCCCAGAATGTGGCTGTACACATTCACACCTCATCTCATTGCTGTTTACTCTGGTAGGATATTTTTCCCTGGGTCCCTGTCTGGCCAACACTTGACGTTAACAGCATTCTAAATTTTTGCCAGTCAAATAGGTGAAATTTACTGGCCACTCATATTTCCTCTTCTATGAATTGCCTGCTATCTCCTTTCCAACTTTTTCTATTGTGTCTTTTCTTATTGAATAATAGGATGCCTCCTTCTATACTATGATACTTGGGAAAATAAACAAATTATTTCTCCAGTAGAAATAATTCTTATATATATTTTTTATTAATTTTCCAAATATTCATAGGAACAAGCTCATATTTGAGAAATTACAAGTTTTAGGTGAATGTGTTCTGTGTCGCTAATGCAGCTGAGGGTTGTGACAATGAACTTTTTATCTTCTTCCCTCGTTTCATGATGAGCAAAATGAACTTTCACAGCATTTATGATCTGTGAAACATTTTCACTGTAGCTAAGTGAAGAGACTGTGAGTTCACGGAAGGCTCCAGGCTGGTCTGAATTTAGAATGTCCTTCATCGTGAGAGCCAACTGTGAAAAACCCATGTGCTTACCCTCTGGGTGTCTCTTGGGGTTCTTGCTCATCTCTAAGACAGAGACACCTGTATGTGTCTGATACTTGGTCAGGGAGGAGCAGGGGACTGCTGGACATGTCTTATACAACTTAGGTAAATGAGTCCAAAAAGTTAGTAAATGGAGAGTCTTAAGGGGGTGTTTTTTGAGGAAAACAATAAGCAAGGACCGAGGTACCCCAAAAAGTTGTTGCTGGATATAGTTCTGATGATCTGGAGCTTCAGCTTGCTTGGCCTTCACATCAATAGCATTCTTTTTTCTTTTGGTTTAGTACCATCACTGAGGTTCAGCTAAACCAGTAGGCTTAACATTTGCAGCAGCTGAAAATGTTTCGCAGCGTCTCAGAGATGGATATAATCTTAGAAGAGCTCGTCCAGTGCTCCTCAAACACTGGGTGAGTGGCCAGTGTCTTCAGAATGACCTGAGGAAATTGATTATGTCCACCTCTGTGGGCTTTGCCCTCAGAGATTCTGACTCAGGATTGGACAATAAAATATATATTTTTAACAACCTTCCCAGGTCATGCCAATGAGGAGCTGAAGTTGAGAAACACAGATACTTAACTTTAGAAATAGTGATACCTCCAATCTAACCCTCCAGCATTTTTGTATGTCACAGCTGCCATTCTACATAATTCTCGTGGTCCCTTTCAGTTCTAACATTAAAAAAATACTCAAACTCCACCTGACTTCATATTGTCTAACAGCAAATAAATGATCCAGAGCGATTAATTTCTATTTCTAGTACTGAAAGGAGAGAAAGACTATGGGATATATTCCAACAGCCTATCTTCCTGCCATAGCACTCTCTCGCTTAGAAGACAGAGGGGGCCCATTTGAGGCATTCAAGTCAATAGCACATGATCACTGCTTGTTGAGATACAGTGGGTACAGTGCTGTTTTTAGACCTGTTTATATGAGTTAGTAGAGTCGACTTAAAGGGTTCTTTTCATTGGAGTCAATTTTCCATTGGAGAGTTTATTGGCTTATTGAATGGTACTCAAGGTCAAAGTTTTTAAATCGGCAAAAAGGGCTTGATGTGGAAATGAGTTCAGAGACTCAGGTGGGTCAACTGTCTCTACTTGGAAGGATACAGAGTTAGAGTGTGGCTGTGGTGAAGGGCACATCAGAATTTATACTAAAGAAACATATACACTACAACTCTTCATCTTCCTGGAAGCACCTATTTATACAATCACTGTGTAGCATATCCGAGAGATTTTAATAGTTCACGCCGAGTTTTTTATCCTTCTTTACAGCTCCAGCTGCATCAGAGACGGTCGTGAAAGCGTTTTTGGGTGAGTCGGTGACCCTGCCCTGCATATACGCATCTTGGTCTCACAGCAGCAACAGCATGTGCTGGGGCAAAGGCACGTGTCCCAACTCCAGATGTAACGAGGAGATTCTCTACACTGACGGGACGAAGGTGCTCTCAAGGAAGTCGACAAAATATGAACTTAAGGGGCCGATCTGGAGAGGTGACGTCTCCTTGACCATCTTCAACACCAACAAAGATGACGAAACTCTGTACTGCTGCCGCATAGAGGTGCCCGGCTGGTTCAATGACGTGAAGAAGAACATTCGTTTGAAGTTAACACAAGGTGAGCACATGGAGGAGCTCATGTCTGTGGAAGGAAAGAGTCAGCAATTAGTGGGCAATGGATTCAGTGGGTGGTGGTGGAGAGGCTTTAGTTCTTTAAGCAATGAGTGGGCAGATTAAATCGGGAGGTGTTGCCTTTACTAGAGGAACTATGGTATAAAGCAAATGCTCGCGGTGGCCAAGAAAGCCACAGATTGAGTGAGTGGAGTGTGTTGGGTGGGGAAGGGAATTGCAAGGTCAGTCTGAAGAAGGTAGCTGCTGCTTATCTAGGGGGTTGTCAGTTTGCAGGAGTTTGGGCCCAGTGTTTCAGATCTGTCAGTTTGCGTGTGTGTGCGCGCGTGTGTGTATGTGAGCTGTGCTGATTTTTGCATGTTGGCAAATATTTCAAAGTTTAGAAAAATGTATACTGTGTAAACTAAAGCGTCCGTGTGTCAGCTTCAGCCTGTAGGCCAGTAGTTTGAAACTTCTGGCAAAGGGGAAGAGGTGTGGGATTTGGAGATACTTATAGTCGTTTTTAGGTGTTCTTTCCTTCTGTGACTGTCAGTTGCTTTTGGTGAAATTTGGAATATAGTGAAACTTTAAAAGATTTGAACTATATGGAGGGAAGCCTATGTTTGAAGGATGCTAACAATAGCCACCTTTCCTGTTTGTCTGAAATGGAGCCTTTCAAAGTAAGCCCAGTGTTCAACTTGCCTCAGTTGGAGGGTTCCTGGGCTCCATTCCTAACTGGATGGGCATCTTGGAAGGCAGGGTGTGGATATTCAGATGCTTAACAAGCTTCTCAGGGGACTCCACTGCACTCTAAAATTTAAAAGTAACTGATGTGGATTCTTCAATTAGAGAACTTTCATATACATTAGCATATTTTTCCCAACAACTTTGTGAGATAGAAGTTACTACTATTTTGATTTATTGAAGTTAAATGATGCCTATCCAAGTCTTCTCTTTTCAAGCCTGGTATAACTAGCTATTATTTTATAAAATATTTGTTGACCTCAATACTCTATGGGGTCATTTCTAAGTTCACTTGAAACTAATGGTATCTTTCTGGTCCATTAGAGTTCATGGAAATCTGGCATATTTGAATGGGTGGTGTCTATAGAATAACTGTGACTAATGAACCCAAATTCAAATGTTTAGGGAGCGACTGGTACTGGTGTGAACCAATCTTTAAAATCTGAAATAGACTACATTCTCTACCTATGTTGCACACTTTGGGCCGAATTTTTTAGATTGTAATTTTATTTTATTTTGCAAAGAAAACCCAGTGTGAGTTCAACCATCTTAACACATATTCAAGACTATGATACATTATCATTAACTGTAGATACAAGGTTGTACAGCAGATCTCTAGAGTTTATTCATCTTGCTTGACCAAAACTTTATGTTTGGGCTCACTTTTGATGCAGTCCTCTATTTACTCATTGATGTTTTTGGAATACCTACTATGTGATCCATACTGTGGCAGGTATTAGATTTGTATCAGAGAACAAAATAAATATCAGATTTTCCCTCATGGGGCTTACCGTCTAGTAGAAGAAGTAGATATTAAACAATAATCATCAAATCAATATATAGTTATTTGTGTAGAAATGCAACAAGTACTGTGAAAGTAAAGTATGAGAATGCAAATAAATTGCTATTACAGAATACAGATGACCTCAATGCAGAGGTGTCCTTTTAGCCGAGATTTGAGGGTTAAGTAGGAATCAGCCTAATGGAGAGAGATACTAGGAAGCAGCAGGTACAAAGTTTCTCCACCCAGAAGGTCACTAATGTGTTCAGAGAACTGAAGAAAGGCTGGGGAAAATGAGAAGAGCAGAGTGGAGACATGAGATTGGTCAGGTGGAGCCTTGCGGGCAAGGTTGGAGGGTTGGTTCTTTATCTTAAGCCAAGGAGGACCCAGCAAAAGGTTTAAGCAGGAGACAGATAACTAGATTTGTCATTTTAAAAGATTACTCTAGCCAATGTGTGAAGAATAAACTGGAAAGGCCAAGGCTAGTGGCAAGAAACCCTATTTTTATGAGCATTACAATGGTCCAGGCCAGTGGACGAGGTGAGGGCAGTAGAAATAGACGGGAATGAATGGATACCACATATATTTGTGTTGTTTTCCTCCTCCTCCATCTCCACATGGTACCAGACATATCTTCTGTTGGTTACAGCCCCAACAACCACTCATCGCCCAATCACCACTACTGAGATGACAACAACCACAGCTGTGCTTCCAACAACAGCCATGACTACGCCTGACCTCACAACCAGAACGACGCTTCAGACAAGAACCACTGCCGCCCTCACAACAGCTACCACATGCCCTCTGACCACACCGAGATCCCTCCCTGAGACAACCACAAGTCTTTTGACTGCTGAGCCTTCCACAGAAGGGTCCGCCGATGCAGGTACATGGTACCATGGCCATTCTTTCCTTTCTGCTGGTCGGATGTATCTTGAGTCCCTTGGAACGGGGTACTTCCACTGAATGGGCAGCCCAGAGACTTGCCTTCAGGTCTGCGTGTGCACGTGTGTGTATGAGTCCGTCGTGTTAGTTTTCTAGGACTGTTATAACAAACACCACAGACTGGGTGGCTTAAACAATTAAAGTTTATTTTCTCGCAATTCTGGAGGCTACAAGTCTGAGATCAAGGTGTCTGTGCAGTCGATTTCTTCTGAAGCTTCTCTCCTTGGTTTATAGACAGCCATCTTCTCACTGTGTCTTCACATAGTCTTTCCCTTGTGTGTGTCTGTGTCCTAATCTTCTTTCTTTGTAAGGACGCCAGTCCTCTTGGATTAGGGCCCATCCTAATGACCTCATTTTACCTTAATCACTTCTTTAAAGGCCCCATCTCCAAATATATTCTGAGCTATTGGGGATTCGGGCTTCAACATACGAACTGGGGAGGAGCACAATTCAACTCTCATAACAGTGCGTGTGTGTATTGTGTGTGTGTGTGTGTGTGTGTGGTGTGTGTGTGGTTTCACTAAACTGTTCCTTTTTTTTTCTGCTTTATCTGGTTTCTTTTTTCTCTGTTTTTTCTTTTCCTTTGTGTATTTTAAAAAGTCAGCTTTTTTTTGCTTCTCCAGTTGACCTCCCATGAATCTTAGAGATGTTTATTGAAGAACCAGGTACTCAAGTTCTAGCCTGCCAAGGGTTCAGTCTCTGCCTAGGCATTAGATTGATTGAGAAAAGGCCTCCGGATGCCTTACAATATTTTCTGATGGTGAACTCGTTCTACCCTCTTTCTTTTTTCTTCCTTTCCCCCCGCCCCTGAATCCTTCTTGATCCTATACCTTGGAACTCTCACTGAATTACTAGCTCCATTACTTATGGGGGCTTATTAAAGCTCCCACCATGTTTCAATCTCATATTCTGAGGATAAAATTATTAGAAAACAATCAGAAGATGGCTTGAAGGCTTTCTTCAGCATTTCATCTGCATCAATTAGGCCCAGATAATTTAAGTAGCTTTATAATATTCAATTGGCTAACTCTATTATACTCTGAGTAGTCACCTAAAATCCATGAACCCTAACCCAATAAATTTTATATGTATTTTTTATTCCTTTTGCCTTTAAAATAATCATCTTAAAATGCAACATTTGTAGTTTTTGCCTAGATTCTAAAAACTAATTATAACCTTTGAAGAAAACCTGAAATATATAGAAAAGCACAAAGGCTTTTCTATAGTCCCATATCTCACTACTCAGCACAAACATTTATTTTTTAGCTTCCTTTTATCAAACTTTTTTTCTCTTCCAGAATCAGAAACTTTCTTTCTCACTAGTAACTCTCCGAGAAGCACTGAGGAGACTTTTGGAGGCACTGCCTTGCCCACATCCAAAGGTTCGTGGACACTTGTTCTCTTTTCTTTCCTTACCTTTTCTTAGATTGAGGAGAAAGAAACACTGAATAGAGTGTCATTGAATCAGATGAGTAGAGATGACTTTTTGACCCTGTGTGCCATGACGTCTACCTGGGACAAACTGATGTCAAGGCAGCGTTCGCTTCTATGGGGGAAGGAGAGGGAGAAACAGAGACGGACACAGAGAGACACAGAGAAGTACTGATTTTGATTCATTTCTGCAATTCTCCATGGCAACACATCTCTAAAAGTTTGCCTTTCCACTCTAGGCAAGGGGGTGCTTATCTGTGATCTTGATTTGAAGCTCACCAGTCTTTGTTGAAACCCCTAAAGGGTGTACCACCTTGACTGGTTGGCTTTTTATAGTGGAGGGAGGAATCTTTCATTCATGTCCTTTCATACATCTATCAAGCCTTCTTTAGGTATTTTCTAAGACCCAGGGGGCAGTGGCTACCCTAAAAATAAGATGATTTATATCGTTGGGTGCTAGAGAGGACTTCCTGGGCTTGACTCCCAGTTCTACGACTTTTTGCTAGGGGTCCCTGGCCTCGGTTTATTCTCAGCTTTGTTGTGGACTTGTGTAACTTCATGCATGTAAAAGATCTAGCCGAGTGCCTGGCACATTAGTAAGCACTCAAATGGTAGTTGTTACCTTAATGAGGCTTATAATCAAGTGGAGGAAAACAGACATGTGAGGGGTAAATAAACCAATGCTTATGATAGTACAATACAGCATGGTAGAGTGGTTCATGTGTGTGTACTGGTGCCATGCTGGCTGGGCACAAAACCTCCCTCTTACCTGCTGTTTGACTTTGAGAAAGCTACTCAGCCTCTGGGACTTGGTTTCCTTGTTGGTAAAATGAGAATAATAATAATACACCTTTCCTATATGTCTCTTTCTGAGGATTTCGTGAAAATATGCATGTATATCACTTAGAGCAGTGTCTGGCATGTACTAAGTGCTCAGTAAAAATTATGGGTTTTGTTGTTGTTATTTGTTTGTTTGTTTGTTTTATGACAGATGTCAGTTTAGGGGACAGAGGGGCACCAAAAATAGGAAGACAAGCATTTACCTAATTTTATTCTCTCTTTTCCTTTGCTTTTTCCAGAGTCCAAAGCTTGGGCTCTCCAGTCAACAACCCAGGCATCGACATGGGAAATGAATGACTCAGTGACTTTTCCTCAGCCAAGAGGTACAGGTCTGTGCTCTTATGAGTGGTTTTGTCTTTGGCGGTGGGAACAATCTGTGTCTGCCTACTTGTCTTGGGATTCAGTTATTTTGAACTTACATCCTCCCGCAAGCCAGGATGAAAGTGAAACATGCTAACAGCATCGGGCCTGGCTTCTTCCCTCTTTGGCCTCATTTCTGAACCCCTCTTCCTTAGCCATTTTGACTTGAAGCTAGGAATGCTAGTCGCAGAATCACCCATCACTTTTCAAAACCTTACTAATTCATTTTAAATTACACAAATATTATACTGATGTATTTTTGTGAGGGATACATTTTTAAAAAGTAGAAATAAAATTCTCTTTGATTCTCTTTTTTCCATTCCCTTATATGTGTGTATAGATGTAGAAATATGCAGAGTTTGTGTGTGTGTGTGTGTGTGTGTGTATGTGTGTGTGTGGCTATTTTTTTTAATGGTGACATTGGTTAACGAAATCCAGTAAGTCATGGATTTCAATTCAACAGTAAGTCATGTATTTCAATTCAACAGTAAGTCATGTATTTTGCAATGTATGTTCACTGCCCATAGTTGGATTTCTTTCTGTTACCACATATTTGACCCCTTTTACCCCATCTATCTCTCCCCTCTCCCCTCCGGTAACCACTAGTCTATAGTCCATGTCCATGATTCTCTGTTTGTTTGTCATGTTTGTTTATTGCTTTTAGGTTTATATCTGTGATGTAATATAAGCTATGTCATGTGGTTTTCAACTTTTTCTGACTGGCTTATTTTGCTTAACATAATTATCTCAAAGTCCATCCATGTTGTTGCAAACGGCAGTATTTCATCTCTTCTTATGACTGAGTAATATTCCATTGTATATATTACCACATCTTCTTTAGCCAATCATCTGTCATAGTACATTTCGATTGCTTTCATGTCCTGGCCAAGATGAATAATGCTGTTATGAACATTGGTGTGCAAATATCTTTTCGGACATGAGTTTTCAAGTCTTTGGGGTAAATACCCAGTAGAGAGATTGCTGGATCATATGGTAGACCAATTCTTAGTTTTTTGAGGAAACTCCACACTGTTTTCAATAGTGGCTGTACCAATTTGCAGTCCCACCAGCAGTGTATGAGGGTTCCTTTTTCTCCACATCCTCTTCAGCATTTGTTATTACTTGTCCTGTTGATAATAGCTAGTCTAACAGGTGTGAGATGGTATCTCATTGTGGTTTTGATTTGCATTTCTCTAATAGCTAGCGATGTTGAGCATCCTTTCATATGTTTGTTGGCCATTTGTATGTCTTCGTGGGAGAAGTGTGTGCATGTGTGATTTTTTAAAAAATGCTATCATACTATATGAAGCCTTCTGCATTTTGTTTTAGTCACCTCATATTATATGTTGGATCACTTTCTCCCTCAGTCCATGTAGATCTGCATCAGTATGTTAAATTACTGTATAATATCTTATACTATGGATATGTATAGGATCCATTGTCCAAAGAGGGGCATTTCAGTTGTTCCAACGTTTCATTATTGTAAATAGTCTATAGTGAACACTCCTTATGTGAGTGCCTGCTTAAGCGTTTACGCAAGTGCTTCTCTAGCTAGGGTGGTGACCAAAAAGGAGAAATCCTAGGCTGGAAGAAATGTACACTTTTAAATTTAATAGCTATTACAAAATTATTCTCTGGAAGGGCTGTGCTGTTTCCTTTTCCCACCCACAGACTATCTGCTTTCCCATATCCTCCTCACACTTTGATATGACCATTTGTTTAATGTTCTTCAATCTCCTGAGAAGAAAATGTCATCTCATTCTTTTACTGTTCCGATTAACAGAGAGTTGTTTATTAGCCATTACATGTCTATTAGCCAGACAACAGCCATCCTTTAACTCCATGAGGGAGTCCATGTAACACCACTTACAAAGTCTCAGAAGGTAGAATGAGAGGGGATAGACAAGAAGAGTGGAAGGGGGATAGGTTTTAAAGGAAGACTATAAATCTGGATGAAATGCAAGCGTGAACTAGTGTTGAAAAGCTTCGGCATGCACTAACTCATACAGCGGGAAGACAAAAGCTGGACTAGATATAAATAATTTAAGCAAAACTAGGTGCCAGAGAGCCAAACCTCCTTTGTCTGTGGGATGGGCAAAGTTGGGGGGCTATTTTCTGTCAGAAGAGAAGTTAGCAACTGAAAAAGTGATGGAGGGTGGGCAAGGAGTTGTCAAAATGTTATTTATTTCATTTAGGTCTTAGACTAATTTACACTGAATTGTGTTAGATCTAAATGAAATAAATAACATTTGTGGTAGATCTAAATGAAATAAATAACATTTTGAAAACTCCTTGCCCACTCACTCTCCATCGCTTTTTTACCCTCTTCTATAACATCCCTGATGTTTCATTTCACTCCTCCTTGATAATTCCTGGGAGAGAGAGCACACCTACTCCCATATCCAGAGGCTGCTCTGCTGAAGAGGAACTTTTCATAAGAAGGTTGCTCAGTCTCCATGTAACATGTACTCATTATGGAAGAAACCAGGGTTCATTGAGTACATATCGTGTGCTGGCTTAGTGCCCAGCTCTTCGCATGGGCCACTTCATTCAATCCTTTTTAGCAGGTGTTCACATTCCTATTTTATGTAGCCTTCCCAAGACCACACAGTCTCAGGTGCCAGACCCTGGAAGTCTAGCTCTGATTCCATGCTCTTAGATATTATTTTATTGCTTTCCAGTCTGAAATAAAAGGTTGTGTTCTTTCATTTGCTGTTCTCTCTTGGGTTTGGTAATAAAGCATTCATAATAATAATGACAGTTACCTTTGACTAAGGACTTAGCTGTTAGTTGCTGTGCTATGGATTTTTAACATGCATTTTCTTACTTAAGTCTCACAATGACCTCCTAGTCATGTACAGATATTACCCCCATTTTACAGATAAAGAAACAGAGGGCCAGAGCATTTATTAGAGAAGCTTACACCTACTAAGGTCTATCTTCGTTTTAACATTATACATTTACGTCCATTACAGCCTTTGATTTTTCACAAAACCCTATGAGATAGATATCCTTATCACCTCCATTCAAGAATTTGTGATGGTTCTAACACTTGTCTAGGAAATGACGAACCTGGATTTAGCCAAGTCTGCTCCACTCTGATGCCCCTGACTTCCTTGCTGGAGGCTCTTATAGAATAAGGCAACTTCTTCATTTATATGTAAGTGACTTCAACCCATTTCAAAGGACCTGCATGCCTCTGTGGGTTTTTCCTTCCTTGGCTAAATATCCCCCAGTCCATCCTCATTTCTTCATGTGAATTTTGGATGGCAAAGCTTTTTCCTTGGTTGAGGGCTGGTTTAAATCAAAAGAGGATCTTGTCAAAATTACTATTCCTTAAAACTAGCATTACCCAGAGAGGCCTAGAATTGAGTTCAGAGATGTGGGGTGATTTGCCCAAGATCACACAGCTGGAAACACAAACAACAGTAAAAATGACAATAAGAACCCTCACAGGTTCTCACCCCAGCTACAAGCTCTTAACCCCTCCAGGTACCTAGAAATTTAAGTCTTTCCATATAACCTGAGGATTAATTCGTTTCTTGCTGGGCAGCAGGAATGTGTGAAATGGTTCCAGAGTGTTCCCTAAAGACCCAATCTCCACTGGGTAGGGACTCTGCAGCCAGGGCAAGCAGAGCCACATCACTATGTCATTTCTTAAATAAAATCTCATACATGGAAGTGTTTTATAAAATAAATAACACAAATCTTAATTGTTAATCCTCTGCTGATTATGCCTCAGGCTCACATTTGCCTTCTTGATAATATCCGGAATTCTTTCTTTCTGGTCGTTTCTTCTCACACTCTCCTGTGTAGCATTGGGTAGGGGTTAGAGGAGCTGTGTTGGGGAGTCCAAAGCCTCAGGGTTATAGTCCAGCTCTGCCAATTTGTGCTGTTTTTTCCCCTTATAGAATTTCAGGTGAGTGACTTGTTCTATCCTCTTCTAAATCTCAGAATTTCTTCAAAATGTAAAATCGAGACAATAGTAGTACTTACTTCATAGAGCTGTTAAGTGAGGAATGCATGACAAAAACCTAATATGTGATTACTGGCTAATAAATTATAATCATCATGATGAAATCCTATTTTTCTCTTCCATACATCTCTGTGCTATTCCTACACTTCATTTTTAGGCCAATCCAGCTAGGTACCCAGTGGCTACTTCCAAAAGCTCCCAACTGACTTGCTCTTCCTTATAAGTACATGAGCACTTTTTGGCTTTATGATTTTTTTCAAACTGCTATTCATACCAGAGAAACAGCTGATGAGTGACAAAATTATAAACTTGGGGAAGCTACAAAAGTTTTTAAAATCTCGTGGTAATAATTCCCTACTCAGTATTAGAATAAATCTGAGATCCTGAAAGCTTTTTGCTGACTCTTTTTTTAGATGGCTCTACAAAACTCTCAATTATTGGTTTTATTCCTGTGGGTGAATATCTTTAATCTTCTGCTGTCTCTCACTTGTTTTGTCCTTCTCATGTTGCTCGGGCTACGGAGGCTTCAGTCTATAATTTAGGCTTGGAAATCTAGTTATGGTTGAAAAAGGGCTGTGGTCGAATCTGCCATGCAAGGCTTTCCAGGTTTGTGTCATTCATTTTACAAGACACTTCCAAGTACATCTCTCCACTTCAGTGCCCTCTTCCATTCTGAAGGTGTCTGGTTTGCAGACATCATCTGACAAAGACCTACCCAGGGGTACAGACCTCTCCATAGCTGCCTAGAATGGAGCTCAGAAATGTGGAATGAGGGGGTGACTCCCTAGTGTAGTGGTTAGCACGTCTGCTTTAAAAAAAAAAAAAAGAAATATGGAGTGACTTTCCCAAGACTACATGGCTAGACATAGGGAGAAAGGGAACTCACACCCAGCTTTCAATTTGTGTCCATGAACTCTTGAGGAGTGAAGGATCGTTGTCTACGGAAAACTGGGAAACTGAGGCCTAGAAAAGTCCAGCAAGGTGAGAGAAGACTTGTAGTGAGTTAGGAAGAAAGCTGAGACCAGAGGCCAGCTCTCCTGATCCCATGTACAGTTGGCTTTTGTTCCAGGACTGGCAGCCACTGTTTCTCAACAGAGCTTCCCTGAGGGTAGATTTTCACATTTTATTCTAAAGTATTAGGATTCACTTTTTCTCAGCCCTTAGGTGGATCATTATACCCATCAGCAGCATGAAGTCAAAGCTGCAGACAACTTCAAATTTAATGCACCCAAACATGCATGAGGACTTTGCTGTCAATCCAGTAAAATTGAAAGAAAAAAGAAAGAAAGAAAGAAAGAAAAGAACATTGCTCTTGTAATAATAACATTTTTCTTTCCTTGAAATTTTTACAGTAGTTTCTGTTGGTTCCAGGGTTAAGATGGTGAAAAAGCAGGGAGGGGCTGCTTTCAGTAATATTCATTCTATTACTGTATGTTTTTGTTTTATAAAGCCAGCCCCTGTCTCATGGTCCAGAGCAAGCTGGCCTTTCCATGGAGTCAAAGGATTCTCAGAGAGAAAAGTGGTTGGAGATGGCATTTTTTATCTTTTCTTTTCTTAAAAGGATCATACTTTAGTGGGATAGAAAGGCTTGTATATTCCAATCAATCATCCAGTATGCTTTGTTTTGGCCAGAAGTATGAAAAGATGTCTTGAGGGCCCGAAAAAGAAAGAGATAGATTCTATCTTTGAAAAAAGGGCCAGGACAATTTCATTCAATGACCTTTGAATTGGTTCTTCAAGGAGAACATTTCACTGAGGAGGGAGTATGGAGGAGTGAATATGGAGGGAGAACAGCATGAGCAAAGATAGGGGGACTCGATAAGAACTTGAAGTCTTTAGAGATTATTAGTTTAATCTAATGGAGACAGGAAGCTCGGAATGGTCTAGGTTCCTGAAGGACTTGACTGATGGACTGAAGAATTTAGATGTCGTTCCAGGGTCATAAAGAACCATTCATGTGTTTTGAGCAGGGAATGACATTGTCAATCCTGTTTTGGGAAAAATTGCTCTGGCAAGAGTGTGGAAGATGTATTCGAGGGGAGCCAGCCTGGAGGTAGAGAGGCTACCCAGGGGGCTCCCGCAATAATTCAGGCCGGAGATGAGTCTGGACAGGTGAGAATGATGGCAGCAGTAATAACAGAGGGTGGACAGAGTCAAAGCCATTTAAGAGTTCAAATCAAAAGGACTTGGTAACTGAAGTAGGAATGAAGGATGACCGATTCTCTGTACTTGGGAAACTAGATCGATGTGATGGGTTAACTGATAAAGGAACACCAGGAGGAAGAATTAAATTTGTTTGGAAGATCTGTTTGGGAGTTCAAAGAACCTCTGGGAAATATCTAACAGGCAGTTGGAAATGTGCGACTGGGCAGACTTAGGGAATGCCTGGGTGGGTGGGCATCTTTGGTGATGGGCACCCACCTCTGATCAAATAGTAATTACTATGATGGTTCGCGTAAGTGCCCAGTAGGGACTGACCACTATACCAGTACTTTCATACATATTATCTCATAAGGGAAGGGACAGTTCAGGGCTGTAGATATAATTTTGGGAGTCAATGATAATAAACGACACTTAATTGAGTGCTGATTATATGCCAATGCTTTCAATGCATTGTCTCATCGTGAGACATTGTTGTCTGGATCTGTGAAGAAGATTCTATTATTAAATCCATTACAAAGGAGAAGAAACTGAGGTTTGGAGACATTACGAAATTTGCCAGAGTTTGAACCCCATGTCTCTTAGCTCTTGAAACTGAGCTCTTAAACTCTTTATTATATTGTCTCCTCAGCAGAGTTAAGCTCTAATTGAAATTTCTGTGGGATCACCTAAAAATATTGTATGAGATGAAGGGAGGGATGATGAGGTGCAAAAGGAGAGCACCCCACCCCCTGCCCCCCAAAAGGAACCACTGCACTGGGAGAAGGTGTGGTGGAATCAGAAGAGCCTGCTAGAGAGGCAGAGAGAGAGACCCAGATGTAGGAAAAGATCCAGGAGAGCGTGGAGGCAGAGGGAGCTGGGCTAACACAGCTTATGGAGGGTGTAGTTAAATATTAAAACTTCTGAATGCTGGTCAAGCAGGATGAGGCATTTAGAAAGGTGGCCATGAACTGTGGTAGTGGGGGCCACTAATTGAACAATGCTGGCTCTGTGAGTGGATGCCCTGGAGTCCAAAGGTGAGCAATGGTTAGAGAATGAATGTTAGGTGTTCTTTCAAGAAGTTCAAGGATGAATATTTAGAGGGGAGGCAGAGCAGAGAGAGAAGGGAATGGTGAATGGAGCAAGGTTTGTCTTGGTGAGAAAGGGATGTGGTCAAGAATGGGGGAGGTGAGATTTGGTCTAGAAATGAAAATAAGAGAGAAGGGAGTAAGGAGAGAATAAATAAGGGTGTGAGAGCAATCAGATCTCATGTTGGCCTCCAGGAAAGGAGAAGACTGGAGAACAAAGACTTTGAACTTGGAGATCATGTGGTCCGTGAATACCAGACCTGGCCGTGGGCTGGATTCACAGGCAGCTTAGTAAAACTAGAGATTGCTCTACTCTACCAAAGACTTGCAGAATTAGAGCCTCTGTGGGTGGGCCCAAGAAATGTATGTCTAACAAACTTCCTCAGGAGATGCTTTTGAAGCTAGCCCAGCCCTGGCCCCAAGAAGGCGTTGAGGAATTTCTGTGGTCGTACACTCTCTTTATTCTATGTAGAAGGAAACTGACGCACAGAGGCATTAAAAAACTTCAAAGAGAAGTGGGAACTAGGCCTTAGATATGACCCTTTTCTGATTGCCACATCACAGCTTTTTCCCATATGCTGCACTGTTTTATTAAAGACAAAACTGAGCCCCGTTAGAACTTGACACTTTCCTGCGTCCTCCGTTGATCAAGGACATAAAGAAGTTGCAGGAGGAATTGCCATTCTCAGTACAAGTTCAGCAGAAGAAACAGAGGAAGGCAGGGGAATGAAGCTAAGCTCATTTTCACTCACAAATGCAGTTGTTAGGAGAAAAGAAATTGGACGCAGTTGATTTCAAAGTCAACATCTTTCGCGAGGCATTAGCTGATTTGTTTTATCTCTCATTCTCAGTGCTTTTCACAGGCTCGAATCAGTTGATAGGCTGGCAGTCTGGGGATAAGGAAAAGGACAAAAAGTGGATTCTCATCATTCTCGCAATAGCATTCTATTCTACCAACCATACAAATGATTTTTTTTTTCATTAATAACTGGAATCGAATCCATGTAATTCTAGCATCTAACAGCTCTCCTTCAGAAAGGTCAACCAAATAAGATCAAAGAGAGTTGCCAAGCTTTAAGAGAGCCATGCCCATGGTGAGACAAATAGAGAGCAGAAAAGAAAGCATCAGCCACTGAAATGGAACATGGAGCCAGCCCTAAGAAATGCCCATATTAATGGTTAACCAAGTGAGCTGGGTGACTCATTCTGCAGACCATAACATCTCTCTGACACCTAGCCAGGCACCGCAGAGACATTTAGTTTCTCAGAAAAAGACGAAAGGGTGAACCTCAGCGAGTGCTGTGATGATGAGGTGTCTATTTTCTCCACCGTGAACAAGTCAGTTAACAATGGTACCAACACCCTTTGGCAAGGGCCTGTCTGTACTTGTGTACCATTGAAGCTTGTGATGCTCAGCGGCCTGGTAGAGGGGACAGATGTGGAATTTGGACTCAGATGTCACTGCTCCATCATTTACTAGCAATCCTCACTAGGTCGGCAGCATTGGGCAAGATATGGGACCTCTCTGGGCCTCAGTTTCCACTTTTTTCCGTAATTCTGTCCAAGTGGACTTAATTCACCTTAAGTTTACTTACCTCGTGCATTCATTTGGAAGTTCAAATGTGATACTACATGTGAGTCCTTTGTGCTTTCAGCTGCTTCCATTGTGCTCATCATTGTCATCGTCAACAATAATAATTATTAGGATTTCTTTCCCAGAACTGCATCCACCTAGGTAGTGGAGGGCTGGGGGTCCATTTCAAACGGCTCTATTCCACTCTGCCATGAAACAGCATGGTCACTCACTCTGCAGCACTGATCCTTCCAGAGCAGGTGTATGGGAGCTCTTGCCACATTTCCCAAAGGCCACAGAGCCCAGAGGATAAGAGCTAGGTTCTTAGCTCTGAGGTTTGTTCTCTTCCTTTGCAGCTGTGTGACTTCTCTGACATCTCTCGGCCACAGGATTCCCACTGCGAGATGAGGACAATAATGTGCTGACTGTAGAGCATTTTCTGAGATCAGACATGGAAAGTACTGTGCACTGTGTACTTGGCACGTAGAAAGTGCTTGGTATAGGGTATCTGTTTATTGTTGTTGTTGTTATCGGTAATTCTGAGGTTTCATAGTAAAATGTGCACCTTGCCTCAGTCAAGGTTTATGGATCAGCTGGCATGGGCAGAGCAATGCTGGACATTGCCCTTCGGAGAGGGGTCCAGTAAGGGAAGATCGGTGATGAGGTCTTGTCCGTGCTTCACAGAGACCCTCAGATATCGGCACATGGGAGCAAGAGGCTGGGGCGGTGACTCTGGGCTCTCACAGGAGGATGAGTTGTTTTTTTTTTTTTTTTTTTTTTTTGCCGGGACACCTCGGGGGTGGTGGAAGTTTGAGACAAAGTTCAGAACTGGGGTGAGTCACTCAGGTAATGGTGTTCTAGAGTCTTTGTTTCCCTCTATTACCGCATCAACGTGAACTGTGAAGTCATCTCATCATTCCTTCCTCTTTCTGAATCACATCGGGTGCCAAAATGATTTGCTCTCTGTTCCTTTTCAAAATTAAAAAAAAGGACCTCACGCAATTTTGCCCTTCCAGCCAAAGAACACCTGACTCACGTATGTAACGCCCTGTTGATTGTTCGATTTAAGTGTAGAGTTGCTCGCTCTTTTTGGTCATTCTATATATTAAAAACACATGGAGGTTCCCAAAATTTAAAGGAAGGAGGTGAATTCAATAAATGTGTGTTTCTACTTTCCAAAGGCATTTTGAAATTCCAGATTTGCTTTAGTGCTGCCAGGCAGAGTCAGAAAACATGGATTCTAGTCTCTTTCTTTGTAACTCATTACTGTGGAACCTGGAGCAAGTGAAATGCTCTCTCTAGATTTTAGTTTTTCTATGGATTACAAAAAAAAAGGAATCAGAGGAAATAATTTCAAATTCTTCACAACTCTAAAATATTCAGATTGCGATTTTTGGATCCTTTTTGCTAGCCTTTGGATTTTTAAGACCATTCAACCAGTGATCCAGAAGGGGGCAGCATAAGCCAATGCTAACTACGAAAGAAACTCCGAAGGCTTCTAAATTCACTTTTAAAATTCTAGGATTGTGTTAAGATTGTATCATTGAATTGACTTATTTCGGACCTAAATTTGTTTAAAAAATGGAGACAGATGAGTCCCAGTGTCTATGAATTTAATGACGAGTCAACATATATAATATGAGTTTTAAAATTTATCCACTGAGGAGATAGCGAGCTTTTATTTCCAGTTGATTTCTGGCATGAAGCCCGCTGATTAGAGTTTGTGTTTAAAACAGGATTGTAACATGCTCTTTTTCTTTTCTCTCAGAGTGCTTACAATCATGATTTTTTGAGTCTGTTACAGTTGGGTTCAAATTTCCTTGATGGTTTATGTTACCTTGGGCAAATGATAAAAACTTTTTCAGCCTCAGTTTACACATCTATAAAATGAGTTTTGTAAGCATTAAATGAGACAATTTATGTGAAGTGTTTATCACTGTACCATGCACACAGTAGTGCTCAAATTGATTTTGAGAGGGAGTTTCCAGTAATTTTGAAGCAAATTTCCACTAATGGAAAAGGAACAGCAGTGATATTCAAAATGGATTCTTAAAAGATTTTCTAAAAATGCAGTGCCAATCTGAAACCGCATATAACAAGTGATTTTATTTGAGTGAGCGAGAGGGTGGGTTTTAGTCTACCGCCTTAGGCATAACCGTCTTGAAGAGAAAATCCCTCACCACCCTAAGGTCTGAAGATCTGAGGGTCTTAAGAGTAAAACTGAGTTCAGATGTAACACATTTAATTCCCTGACTCCACAGGTGTTGTTTTTGCACCAGTAGACTATACCAGCAAACTTTTCTGTAAAGGGCCAAATAGTATATATTTTAGGCCTTGCAAGCCATGCAGTCTCTGATACAACTACTCAATTCTGCCTTTTTAATGCAAAGGCAGCTAGACACACACATAAACAAACAGGCATCACCGTGCTTCAATAAAACTTTATTAAATAACACTGAAATTTGAATTGCCTGCAGTTTGCATGTGTTATATGTCATTCTTCTTTCGAATTTGTTCCTAACCATTAAAATATAAAAATGATTCTTAGCTCTCAGAGCTCTCAGGTTGTACAAAAAGAGGCCGCAGCCAGGATTTGGCCCTCTGGCCAACCCTTGACCAATACCATCCAGATACAGGACACATTCCTTAGAAAGGGCAGAGATGAGTCTATTTCAATAGGGCTCTTCCTGAATATTCACTGAGTATTGCCTCCTGCCCTACTAGATTATAAATCCTTTGAAGCTAAAGATGGTCTTTTTATACTATAGTTAGAACATTTAAACATTTTTTTCCATATTATGAAATAAATACATGCTCTTGTAAAAGAAAAAGTTAAAATACTATAAAGTGAAAGTTCCTTGTATTCCAAACATCGCTCACCCTCCACTGTACCTCCACCCTGCTCCAAATTACCAAGATAAAGAGTTAATTACTCTAAGTTTGAGCCATATTCTCTCAGATCATTTTTTTAATAACATAGTAACATCGATCACTATTATTTTACAAAATTTGTAAATTTTTGCAAAATCATTCTATACTGTTTTAAACTCATTTTAAAATTCATTCAGCAAATCTTGACTGCAAAGCTACTATGTATCACGTATATATTAAATTGAACCATATGAAGTGGCTGATACTTAAACTATTTTTAAAAACCTTTTTATTTTGAAATAATTTTAGACTCATGCGTACTTGCAAAAATAGTACAGAGAGGTCTATATATATTCCTCTGGCTTCCGCCACTGGTAAATCTTACATTACACCATCAAAACCAGGAAATTGACATTGGTACAATGCAACCAACTAGTCTTTAATCCCTACGTGGACTTCACCAGTTTTTATAGGTACTTGTTATTTAAAACAAACAAACAAACCCTTTTTGATCCACAAAAACAACCAATATATATCTATTTCCTGTATGTTGTTACAGGTCAGCACTCTTAGATCTAGGTAGGTGCCTGTTTTCTAGTAGTACCACCCAGCCTGTCTTTGGTGGCGAGCCAACGTGTTTTTAACACCTATATTCAAAGTTTCGCTTAGAAGGTCACTGTGGCACTGCTTCAGAGAAGTGACACACACCCTGAGAATTAGCTCTTGACGCAGGCATCTTAGAGAGTTTCCAGTGATTAACGCATGATACATAGAATACTTTATAGTTAAAATTTTTACATTTGAGAAAATTTAGAAATTATACAAAAATACTACTAAGAAAAAATTTAAATGCCTACAATAATTCTATTCAAAGTCAGATGTATTTTGCCTTTGGCATTTCTTTTTAGTTTTCTTTGGGAAGTAGGAGGTATGCAGTTATTTGTGTACATATTTTTAAGTGTTTACATACTCATTTTCTATTCTAAGAGTAGCTTTATGTCCTTTATAAAAATTACGATGTAATGATAATTTTCGCAGGTCATTCAAATTCTTCATAAAGCATCATTTAGAAATATGAAGGTTAAAAAAGATATAGAAGATCAGTTGGTAAAAATATCAGCATTTTCAGATGATTTAACTGTGGCTCAGAGAGAGGAAGCATCTTGCCCAAGGTCACAGAGTCAGGAAACCTGCGATAAATGCTTAAGAATGGTAAAGCATGGGGAAGGCCAAGTGACAACCTCAGAGTGTTCCAAGGTCAGGGGTTAAGTTTCACAGAAATTTTATTTTGCCAGAGTACCCATGCCCACAAAGAACTCAAGAGCCTAAAACGAAACCAGCAAGCTAATTTTCTAATTTGCAGCGAGAACTCTATCTTCCAAGGGGTCCATATTTTGGTATTTTTATGTAAATGCATTCTTACTCTGTAGGAAAATCTAATATTAAGCAGAAGTATTGGTGAATAGTACATGAACCTGGGAAAAGTGCGATTGATTTTAAGATTCTTTCATTGTTGTTATTACATTTCAATTAATTTAAAATTGATAATATGCATTACATGGCAAATGTACAAAGCATACAAAAACTATTAAATGATATCGGTTTTCCTTTCATTCCTTGCGCCCATCCCCAGAGCCACTGCTCTCTTGGAGCATCTTAGTGACCAGCATGTCTGTATCAGTTCCCTGTTGCTGCTATAACAAATTACCAGAAACATCATGGCTTAAAACAACACAGATTTATTACACCTTACAGTTTTGGAGGTTAGCAGTCCTAAAATCAAGATGTTGGCAGGGCTGCATTCCTTCTGGATTCTCTAGGGGAGAATCTATTTCTTTACCAAATTTTCAAGCTTCTAATGGCCTGCATTCCCTGGCTTGGGGCTTCTTCCTCCATCTATAAAGCTAGCAATTGAGCATCTTCAAATCTCTCTCTCTGACCTCTTCTTCCATCATCACATACTCAAAATTTGACATTTTGCCTCCCTCTTAAAAAGATCCTTCTGATTATACTGGGCTCACTGGATGATCTAAGATAGTCTTCCCATCTCAAGATCCTTGACTTAATAATTTCATTGCAAAATCTCTTTTGCTCTTTAAGGTAATATATTCACACATTCTGAAGATTAGGTTGTGGACACCTTCAGGTGTCATTATTCTGCCCACCATAGTCTCCAAACTGAGAGACAAATGACTCATTCTTCTCTATACGAGATGTATTCTTCTTAGTAAAACATTTATTGATAATTTATTCATACACTTTCATATTAATATATACATTTTGAAATGTATCCCTCCCAAATAAATGTTTAAAGGGTGAAATTTAAATAAATATAAATAGGTGCGCTCATCTTCCCCACGCCCAGTGGACGGCCTTGCCCACTCAGGGTGAGGACCGAGCCCTCCTTGGAGACTACTGTTCTGTACCATCCCTTTTCTAGATTCAATGCAAATCATGGTACCAAACATTTCTTCTTGCATCCTTCTTGCATACCATGCTATGTACATGGTACAGTTGTGCTTCAGCTCCAGGGTAATGAGGTCCTTAAGAGCACAGGTGTTGATGTCAATCAGACGGGTTCAAATCCCAGCTCCACTATCTACAACCTGTCTGACCTGGATCATGTTCCTAAACCCTCTGAGCCTCAGTCTTTTGACTGGCAGTATGCGGTAGTGTCTGCCTCACAGGGTTGCTCCTGAGGAGTAAGTGTTCAACAGAATGTTCGTAATAATATGGCATTAGGTTAATACTCTTGAGTTCAATGCTAGGCCCTTCGATTGGAATTAGTCTTCTTAACCTGTGCTCAGCACCCATTTTCTGACTCTTTCTTAGGCCTGGTTACCCCCATCAAAGGCCACTCTCATCTTTTGTGTGTCAATTCCCTTTAATTCCCATATTAGTTTCCCTGGGGTGCCGTAACAAAGTACCACAAAGCAGATGGCTTAAAACACAGAAATTTATTCTCTCACAGTTCTGGAGTCTAGAAGCCTGAAATCAAGTTGTCAATGGGGGCCAAACTCTCTCCCAAGGCTGGAGAGGAGAACATTTCCTTGCCTCTTCCAGCTTCTAATGCCCCAGGACTCCTTGGAGCAGCATCACTCCAATTTCTGTCTGTCTTCACATGACTTTCTCTGTGTCTCTCTTTGTAGCCTCTTCTTATAAGGACACCAGCCATTGGATTTAGGGCCTATTCTAAATCTAGGATTATTTCATCCCAAGATCCTTAGCTAATTACATCTGCAAAGTCCCCATTTCTAAATAAGATCATTATCTGAGGTTCCAGGAGGACACGATGGGATGGGAGTTCGGGGGGACAATATTTAACCCATTACAATTTCCTTCTTACGGAATCGCTTTTCTTGAAAGTTCTAGGGGGCTCCTGCCTTTGCCTGAAGGTATTTATAGTATCAAAATCCAGGGCCTTGAGCATGTAGAGGCCAGGAGAGCACAGACAACAGACAAGGAAACCAATAGTCTTGACTTGTCTCACCTCCGCCCCTTCAGCACCACCACTTTTCACGAGGAGGAAGACACCATTGATTTGTGTTTCTCGTTGCTATTTGGTGTATAACACTGTGGCCCTTGCAGTGCTTCCCACTGGGGCTTTTGGCATTTTCTGAAGAGAAAGAAGAAGAAAAAGTGCTACTAGGTATCACTTGGCGGTGTTTGTGTTTGTAAGATGTCTTTGCCGTTTGACGGTTCCAATTTAAAATACAGATTAGCTCTGACAAAACTGACCCAGGCTGGTGTTTCTCTTTGATAGTTTCAATTTCAGGCTTATCCATCACAGATGATTGTAATACAACAAGATTTTGACAGAAAAGGGGTAGGAGTTTTAAATTCTTACCTGCAATTTCTAGCTCTAAGGGATAATAGCAGAGAGAAAAACAACCATAACTGAGTTAGGATTTGAAAACATGCTGAATTTCTCCCTTGGAGTTTTATGCTCCTAGGCATTCAACAAGTCACTTTTCTTGTCCAACAAATAAGCTCTCTTGTACCAAACTATGAGCCTTACAAAACTGATCACACTTCTCCTTTTGCCTTGAGTATGTGGAAACTTGGGGGAAATGATCAGTTTCAGTATTTATTAGCCTAGATATTTATTCTCTTCAGGCTTTATCTATATGCGCCATTATATTCTGTTTCTATCAGAAGGTTTTATTGCACATATGATTTTGCATCTTTCTTGGATTTCCTGGACATTTTCTCCTGCCCTGATTTCTGTGACACTGCTCTCATTTTCTGTCCGTTTCTTCTGCTTCTTTCTCTGCTTCCTCTGCCTTTTAAGAGCTAGGTTTTTCAGGATGCCTGTTTTTCTCTGTCTGGACATGTGGTCCTTGGATTTCTTACACACTCCGAGGATTTTAACTGTTCCCTGGATACTGATGACTCTCAAATCAGTATCTCCAACTAAATCTTGATTCAGATTCAAACCCATCAACTACTTGTTAGGCGAATAGTGTTTGCGTGTCTCCCTCAGGTACCTTACGTGCAATGACTCTAAATTTGAACTTGTCACCTTTCCCTCCCACATGTACCTTTCTGCTCTGTTTCCACTGTCCCCGGTCTTAGGGACAGTCAGGCAATGAATCAGCATCTCGGATAGGAACCTGTGAGTTATCTGAGACTGTTGTCTCTTTCTCATCCCCATATTCAATGTCCATATTCTGTTGATCTCCCTCGGGTATTTCTGGAATCTCTCTCTTCATTTCTACTAGCTCTGAATTTCAGACCCAGAAGCAAATGATAATCCCATCTTGGCTGATCAATCCTCATCCTCCTAACTGGACCATGACATGCTCAAAACATTTCTGTGGTTTCCCACTTCTTACAGAATTAAATAGAGATTTACCGGCACACACACAAAAAAGGCCTTCTTTGCCTGGTTCCTGCCACTTCAATCTGTCCCCTGCCACTCCCAATTCCTCATTTTATATCTTCACAGCTGCTTGCCGTTTGACATGGAACCAAACTGTTTCATGCTTTCATAGCTTTGCTGATGCTGTTCTGCCTAAAAGGCCTTTACCATCTTTCTTTGCTAATTCTTATACAACTTTAACTCAGTTCAGGTGCTATTCATTTGACAAACATTTACTGAGCACCAAGTATGTGCCAGGCAGTGTCAGGGTCCCACTGTTGAGCAGGTAAAAAGGGGCACTGTCCTCATGGAGCTTAATTCCAATAGTTCTCACTAAACTATAGCATTGGCCTATGCGCCTCTTCCTCTGCCCACCCTCTCCAGCAGCTTGTCCACACTCCATCATTACCCTTGGCCTGTTAGGCTGGAATAACCTTCTGGTCTCCCTTCTCTAATGTACTATAAATTTTGTGAGGGTGGCATCATGCCAAAGGCATCCCAGCATTCTTGGTGCCTAGAACAGTGCTTAGCACTTGGTAGAGCCTCAGTGTGTTTCCCTTGTTGAACTCAACAATCAGTATAAATGACTCCATGTCTTGGCTTAAACTCCACATTCTCAAGGACGCTTTCCTTGACCACCCATGAGAGGGCAGCCATCCTCGGGGTATGTCCCTATGGTACCTTATACTATTTCTTCTCAGAATTTTGCATAATTGTAACTAATCATTTTTCAACTATTCACATTATTTGTTTAAATTTTGTCTTCTGCACTAAGTTGTAAATTTCATTAACAAGGTCAATGGTACAGCTAGAATAAGTGCATGGCCTATGAATAATATTCAATAAATATTTGTTAACTGATAGAATGACAAATTTTCTTGCTGGATAAACATCCTGAATGCATTGCTGGGGCCTACAGAAAACTTAGACCCCATTGCCTGCTGGCCTAACGCCTCACTCTACCTATCTATAAAATGGGCATGTTCCAGTGGGATAATGTTGGGTAGCAGATGAGCTTTTAGATAAAACCACGTCATAACAAATTGTATTTAAAAATGAGATTAAAAGATTAAGCACATCAACTGACATTCCAGATAAGCTTTCAAATGCCTATTTCACAATGCAGTATTTTATTCTCCCACAGGAAATGTAAACATTTCTTCTCTTTTTCTTCCCAGCATCTGAGACGGCAACTGTTGAGCAAAATAAAGTCGAAATAGGACAGGTAAACATTTTTGCGACGTGTTTGAAGTATATGACCTAGATGTTTAAAATCTCAGTAGAGGTTTGCAGAAATGGACGAGGGAGAGCAGATATATCTAAGTGGCAAAATGCATCACGGCTGTTCCGAAATAGCTAAGAAATTTGTATACTTGTACTTTTGGCAGAAATAATGTTGATATTGTTACTTCTATATGTGCAGATGCTTTGAAAAGAAAAAAGAAAAAAAAATACAAAAACATGGAAAACCACTGTGCGTTCCTTTCTGTGTGGCCTGGGGTTGGTAACACCTTGCAGAATCGACAGCTGCCACCAGGGTTCCTCTGATTTTTTGAGAGTACCCTTCATTAATGTTTATGATTACAAAGTGATTCAAGCCCCATTAAGTAAAAACTTTAGGCGGTATAGACATCTATAAAGGAAAGTGAAGGTCCCCCATCTCTTCTTTCTTTTTCCTCTTTTCTCTCCTCAGAGAGATTGTTTTCCTGTCCTTGCTGCTGTGTTGGGAATGTGACAGGGAATGGAGCATGGCCTGGGCAGTGGGATATGGTGTAGCCCCCACAAGGGCTGGGTGCTGCCTGCCAAGCAGTGCGTCTCAAACCGTTTGGTGTCAAGGCCCTTTTATACTCATTAAAATTAAAACTGAGAAATTATAAACAATATTTATTCATTTACAAAAAAAATAACAAACCCATTACACGTTAACATAAATAACGTGCATTTTTATAAAAAATAACTACATTTTGCCAAATGGAAACACATTAGTGAGAAAAGTGGCATCATTTTATATTTACGAATCTCAGTGTCTGGCTTAATAGGAGACAGACGGAATATATCTGCTTACATATTCCATCATCAGAGCGATGAGATCCTCACATCACACGTCACGTAACCTCTAGGAGACAAACTCCATCGTACATCTCGTGAGAGAATGACAGTCAAAAATAGAACATAATGTCTCATGAAAGCCATTTTAATCTCATGAATCCCTTGGCCACACTTTGAGAACCACTGCTGCAGAAAATGTGAAATTGAGTTCTGTTTGCTCTTTAATCTTGTTGCCTATAGATGGCTAAGTCAGCCCTGAGAAGAACTGCACAGGGCTAGGGAGAGCTTAGCCCTTAGAGGATTTAGGTGATGGCCAGCAAAGTGACTTGATAATGGAGAACACCGCTCGCGGCAGTAATTTTTTACCTTCAGATCCCTGCAGCCCATGTGCCTGCCTGATGTCTAAGATTTAGGAAAATTTGAGGGTCTGGATAAAATGTTTCAAGATTTCAGAGATGAAAAAAAAAATTGTTTTTTGATTTGTAAGGTTAGCTTTGTTTTGATCTTTAGACACATTGGGCAAAAGATAGTTAGGAGCAGTGAAGCTGCTGGTCATCGGAAAGTATGGTTGGGACGGGAAACTCAGTACGGATGGCATTCCAGGTGGCCCAATGCTCTTCCCTGTGTCTCACCAGAGCATAATGGCTGACAACTCTGACCTGCTGCTGATCATTGTTCCCTCCCTGGGGTTCGTGCTGTGTGTACTGACTGTGGCGTTCTTCCTTCGAGGTAAGGAGGGCAGGACCAGTTGGGATGGGGCCTTTCAGAGCTGTGGAGACCCCAGGAGGATGCAGGAGTAGATTGATTCTGCTTCCCTGCCCCTTTTCTCCATTCCCCAGAGTCCAAGTTCTGTTGTTGTCCCCATCCTGGTCAAAGAGGTGACAGGTAAACTCATTTTCTCTAAGGTGCTAAAGAATTCTGTATCATCCTCCTGACAGAGTTATATTTTGGAAAAGAAAAAAATTAAGAGCGTTTCATTTGTTGGACAGTATTATGTGTCAGTCCTGAGGCTACACTTGAGGCACCTAACTCATTCCGAGGTCATTACTGCCGTAGGGGAAAGTGTGACTATTGTCACTGTTTTGGGGTGGAAGAAACCCTAGCTCAGCCTCCTCCTCTGGCTAGGATTGCCCCAGGAAGAAAGCCATGAATAGCCCCCAGTCCTCTTATTTGTTCTCTTAAAACGTGCTTTCTTAACCTAGGGTCCACAGATAGAACTTAGGGGACAAATGAATCCCTCGACATCATGTCCAAAAGTACTTTTATGTCTTTACCTGCATTTTTCAAAGGCAGAGTCCATAGTTGTCATTAGATTCTAGCTGGTCCATGACCTTGCACTTCATCGCTCTCCCCCATGCTTTAAAAGAAGTTTTAAAACATTGAAAAAAAAGGAGTAAAGAAGCAGAGTTTATAGTTTTCATGCGAGGTATAGGTATGTGCTCCTGGTCCTGTTGTAAAATGGGGATAAAAATTGTTCTGTAGTTGTTAACGGAAACTGTCCCAAGGAAGTAAGAGAGGAGATAAGACCATCTCAGCCTGTTTGAGCAACATAGTGAAACATGTATTTCAAAACCCGCCCCTGGTGAGTTTGGAACTTAGTGGAAGCCTATCATTAGCCCTCACACAAAGGCATGTCACGGTTTTGGAAATTTTGGGAACATCTCATAAAGAAATGTTTTCAATCCATTCTGGGTGGGCAAATGACTCAAAAGTAAAGCAGCTTAACACCATTGCCTATGATGTTGGAACAACTTTGTAATTGGTGGGCACTGCCTAGAAGCCGAAAGATGCAGTCATCTGATCCAGGAGAAGGAATGGCTTCCCCTGCCAAAGCCAGTTCCTAAATTCTCACCTTTGGACCACCTCTTTTCTTTATAAGGTAGTTTTGGGCTTCCCCCAGCATTTCAAATGTTCTAGCATAGCACTCTGCTTATACTGTGGCCTTGTCTTTTCAGGGAAAGTCATGAAAACCAATTGCTTCCAGAAACACACAAGGTAATTCATCTTGCATGACTGATCGCTGTAATGATAGTACAAGCTGTTACAAATGATTAGCCACTACTCAGTGGTTTAATGACTTGTGCTTGTGTTCTGATTAACTACAGGGTTGAAGAGATGGGACATTAGAGGTGAAAAAGACATGGAGATTTAGCTCACCCTAACCTCAGTCTTGGTTAACACTATTATGTTTGTCCAAAGTGCAAATACAAAGGCAGGTTGCATTAATAGAAGTATGGCATACAAAAGAAAGAAGGTGATATATCATTCTATTCTCTGCTAGAAATTCTTTGTTCAAATCTGATCAACTCACTTTAAAAGGACATTGTTAAACTACAGTTAATGAAGGGATGGAAGTATGGAAAATGAAAAAAAAATAGTGGACTAGCATTCTTGGAATATGGCTTCCTCTGCCCAGTTAGACCATAGGTTTTTGAGTCTTTTTTTTTTTTTTTTTTTTTTTGTTTGAAGAGACCCTACAAAAGGATTTTCGGATATCTATCTTGTTCTATAACTTTTTGGAAAAGATGAAAAGATTTGGTGTAAACCATGATGAAGACCTTGCCTTTGCTTAATGATTGCATCAATGCTACACTATCTGTTAACAAATAAATATTAACAAGCTTTCAGGGAAACCGAGGCTCAATGAGATGACTTTCTAAGGTCATACTTGGTGATCTTTTTTTTTTGTAAATAAACAGTTAGACCATGATTTTATATTTTCTAATATAGAAACTTCTAAATTGCCTCTTAGGACAGAATAGCAAAAGCCCTTTATCCCCTCTGTGGCCTCAGTTTTCCCATCTGAAATGAGAGGCTTGGACTGCATGAACCCTGAGCACTTTTAACTCTAACAGCCTTAGTTAGTTGGGTTGTAATTTAGCAGCATCCATTTACTTCCGGTCTTGGTGGTTCCCATTATCAGCCTCTTTTCTCTTTGTAGGCTAGACAACGTTGAAGAAAATAAAGATGTCCTAGATGACATACAGCATGGAAGAGAAGATGAAGATGGTCTTTTCGCACTCTAATGTGCCATTTTTTCTTAGGATTGAAGACAGAGGCATGATGTGTGAATTGTTAAAATAAGTCTTAGAACGTTTGTTTGTTTGTCTGTTTTAAAAAAGTCAGTCTATTCCATTGGTGTTACTGAGCCAGCCTTGCTTTAGTTTCGCAAATGAAAGGTACTTTAGAGGCCACACCTTCTCTGCTCTGTGCTTTAATCTCCTCTGTAGCATCACCGTTAAGTAATCTTCCCAGTATGCTCCAACACGGTCACTGATGGTGAGCTCATCACCACACCTAAGGGAGTTCATTTAATCTCAGGACAGTTCCGAGATTTAGAAATATGTAAAACAGTGTCTCTCTCCAGATAGCATCTGCCAGTGGGTCCTAGTTGAACTCATTGTGCTTACACAGAATGTGTCTAAACCCTCTTCTACCTAGTAGTGCTCCAGATATTGGAAGGAGAACCCTATGTCTCACCCAAATCGCCTTGCCTCTGGGACACAATTTCTGGTCTCTTCCGGATCCTACTTGCCTTTGCCTGGCATGCATTTGTCTCCTTTTTTTGTGTCAAACATTCAGAGTTCAGTGGCCCCTCTGGGTTTGGCAGGAGCAGCCCCGGGCCTGGGCGTCATCAGTAATGCAGGAAATAACGTGGAACTGCACCACAATCTTGACTCTCCGCTAAAACTTCTTGGGTTTCTATTCTTTTCTGTTCACATTTGGGTGTCTTTAGAGATGACCATAGTGTCACATCTTAATTCTTCCTCGAGGAATTTAATTTTGGAAATGAGTCCATCAAACAAAATGTGGTGAATGACGTGGACATGTGACCAGGGCCAGCGCATGGATGTAACAGTAAGGCAGCCCAGACCAGTCCCCCTAAATGTAATTCATGGAAATGAGGTCCTCATTAGAAACAGAGTTATTTAAAAATTTTAATAGCTGGTAGCACGAAGAACTGGGGGGAGATGGATTAAAGCAAACAGTTGTTGAAGGAATGGATGGAAAGAATGTGTAAGAGTGAAAAAGGCCTCTGGTTGGGCAGAGATGTGGAAAGTCGATCAGACCTGAAAGCAATTTCCCTCATATACTTCTGGTATGTTTAGGGCAATAGCAGCAATAATGAAATAAGCACACAGTCTCTCAAAGAAACTGCCTTTTGTATTTCTACCCTCCCGACATCACTTTTAAGAGAGGAAAAAATTAGTCTCATTACTTCACTAGTACAGCCTGTAGATTCCTCGCACGGATCTAGCAGTTAATAAAAAATCCTCCTCTCACCTGAGCCCTTGGAAAACAACCTGCCAAGAGCAGCATGTCTTCTGGCTCATTCTTTGGGTGCTGAGCAGAGTGTCAGGTTGGGCTTAAGTGAAGGAAGCAACAAGCAGCATGTGGGTAGCTTCTTGTTTTGGCTTGACTTGCTCCTCCATGTTAGCCTAAGACACTGGAATGACTTGACTAGTGTGCTAAACTCAAAGGTGAAAACTGAGTGGGAAAATGGATTTAGAGGCAGGTTCAGAGCCTCAGTTTCCCCATCTGAAAAATGGAGTTGGACTAGATGACTTTGTGTAATAGTCAGGTTCTAATATTTTGTGAGTCAATGATACACCCCTCCCACACTTAGCTCATGCTCCCTGATGACCTGAACCACCACCACCATTAGTGCCACTATTAACTTGGGTCTGACTAGAAAAAGAAGAAGGCATATACTTCCTAAACAGAAAGTAAACTCAATAAATATCTGTCTGTTTTTATAAGAGGGGCATCTTCAGTCTTTTCCCTAGTATATTCCTGAAGCTCCTTGGTCAGAATAAGAAACATTTAAATGAGTAATCAAAGTATTTTAGAACTGATAATGGCCTCTGGGAGCCTCTCACCTAGTAGTTCTTATTAATCTTAGCTGGACATTGCAATTAACTTGGAGAGTTTTTAAAATGCCAATTCCAGAGTCCCACTCTTTAAGAGATTCTTCTGTAATTGGTCTAGGGTATGGCCTGGGCATCTGAATTTTTTTTTTTTTTTTAAATGCCCCAAGTGGTTCTACTGTGCAGCCAGAGCCTAGGAACCACTGCTCTAGCTCAGTGTTTCTCAAACTATGCACTTCAGACCAGCAGCCTCAAAATCATCTGGAACTGGTTTGACACACAAATTCTTGTCCCCACCCCAGACCTACTATATCAGAAACTCTTATAAATGGGGAAACCCTGCAATCTGTGTTCTAACAGGCCCTCCAGGTGATTTGGATGCATGTTAAAGTTTAAGAACTATTGTAGTGTAATAATCCCTAAAAGGGAGATTAAGATTTCAAGAAAAGATTCTCTTTTACCCAGAGCTCTGGTGGCGGGTGTGGCCACACACCAGGTGGGGAGTTTCCAGCTGCAACAGGCAAAGGTCCAGGTGGAAGTAGGTCGATGGCACAGACTGCACAGAAGATAGCATTGCTTTCTGCCTGGGCTCCTGCAGCAGCTTCCTGACTATGCTCGTTAACCTTGTTGTAGCCGCCAGCCCCCGAAAGACACACGGACCACCAGAAATCAGTGAGTTATAGGAAACACGCTCTTTATTCAGCCAGCTGGGTCTGCCAGGGGTATGCAGACCCCAAATTAAGCAGCCCTGAAATGTAGAGGTACAGGGTTTTTAAGCCCTAAATCCCATTCCTCATTCTGTCTTAAACACAAAGGTCTATTTTTCTCCTATTCGCTACCTGTCAACCCACAAGTCGGCTGTGCAAGCGGGGGTACAGAAGCAGAAAGTTTATTGTTAGACTGTTATATTCCCATGGGTGATAGCCTATGTTCCCATGGGCGATAGCCAAGCAGTAATTTTCCAGCCAGCACAACCTCACTTCTTTCTCTATCCAGTTTGTTCTCCATGTTGTAGCAGAGGTATCTGTTCTAAATGCAGATCTGAGATTCCTATCTCTGACTTCCACACTGGGGCAGAGAAGCAGCACCCCAGAAGAAGGCTAGGTTGACAGATGCCTATGACTTCAGAAACCAGGCAGCTGATACAAATGAGTGGGGTGATGGAAAGCGATGTGGCCTGTAACAACGTGGAATGTGTTGTGTCCACTTAAAGGCATTAACATTCAAAGTTAAAATAATGTTCTGGGCAAGCAACACTTGGCTATGGTGTGGAGCAGCGGTCCCCAACCATTTTGGCACCAGGGACCGGCACTCCTATGAGAATCCAATGCCTGATGATCTGAGGTGGAGCTGAGGTGGTGATTCTAGTGTTATCGGAGATTGGGGCCGTCTCTCAGCACGTCGTCCAGGTTCTTGATGTCTCGAACAAAGAATTGAGCAAGACACCAAAATGCAATAGAAAATAAAAGTTTTGTTAGAAGGGAAAGTACACTTCCAGACGTGGAAGCGGGCCTGAGCAAGAGAAGCTGGCTCAAAAGGCCTGGTAACAAAGCCTTCAGGGTTTTTATCCCATTTTTGCTGTGAGTGCTTACTTTTCTTAGAGGAGTGGGCTTCCGTGATTGACAGTGAAGATTGACAGGACTCAGTGATTCATTATTTTGCTTTCTGTGCATGTTTGTTCCCAGAATTCAGTCTGTCAATGATATTAATGAACTTCCGGGTATATACGTATTACGATGGTACAATGAGACTCAGGTGAGTTGAAGGTCTTTGAGGTCTTCATTGCACAGTTGCGAGTGACTAGCTTAAACTGATACCTAATTTCTGCCTACTGGTTTCTTTGTGTGAGTTAAAAAAAAACAAAAAACAAAAAAAAAAAAACGCCTTCTGGCTTGCCTAATTGAGGGCAGATTAGGGCGGACCCCTTCTGAGATAGGATGACCTCAGTGTCTTTGCAGGCAGACCCAAAACCCCCTAACTAACTTCCTGCCTACCTCTCTTCTAAGAGCCATGAACCCTCTTATTATTAGTATGGATGTTGAGCGACAGGCGGTCTCTTCTTCTGTATCTGCTTCCTGCTGAGAATGGCTGTAGTCCTTGACTGCTGGGGTTTCATGGAGCTCTTTTCCTTTCTGCCCCAGTCAGGGTGGGGTCTTGGGTTTCCTGCCAAAGTGCCACCTCAGTTCCTAGACAAGGAAAAGAAAACACAAACTTGTTATTTAAATCATACCTCTATTAATTTCTTTATTGATTTTTCTATTAAGTGAGTAAAGAGAAACAGGCTTGGTTAATACATTTCTTAAAGAGGAAAAAGAAAGACCTTTGGCTTAAAGTCCCCTCCCCTTGAGATTCTAAGGGCCCTGCCTGGCTTAACATCATTTCTTCTTAAAGATGGGCTGATGACCCTTATCAATAGCCAGAGGATTTGAATCGCCAGGGCAATTATCAAGATTTGAGGGAGAGGCCCTTTTTCCAAAGAAAGGAGGGAAGAAAACTTAACTAGGTTTACTAAAAAGATTAACCCTGCCAGAGATGTCCCACTTCATTTCCTGCTAAAAGATTAAGAATTTTACAAGTGATATCCTGTCTCGCTAGTGCTGGGGAGCGGCTGCAAATACAGATGAAGCTGTGCTCTCTCTCTGGCCGCTCACCTCCTGTTGTGCGGCCCAATTCCTAACAGGCCATGGACCAGTACTGGTCTGTAGCCTGAGAGCTGAGGACCCTTGGTCTAGAACAAGACAACCAGTTTGAGACTCAAGGTCTGGGAGTTGGGGGTGAGGTTTTACGAAATGATGAATTAATAAATATCTAATTCTTGTACAGAGACTCTTTGGTCATAGGAGGTTTTTGATGAAGCTGTTTCTCTCTTTCTATGTGCTATCGGGGTGAATGGTAGCCATCTACAAACAACTTCCTAGTATCTAATGTGTGCAGTAGCCCAGGAGAGACTCTCTTCCCTTAAACAGATTAAAAACCTAAATGAAACAAAACACACACAAGAAATGCATTCGAATAGAAGCAGTGTTGTTATTCCATTGCCACAAGGAAGGTTTTCTATGGAGGCTTGGCTCATACAGCTTTGTCCACAAACTTTGAGGATTTAGAGCTATCTTATTCTACAACCTTGACCTTAATCTTTCTAGACTAAATGAAAGATAACGTACAATTCTTCAGGATCATTCGCTATGTTCTGGGTACTCAGTGTTTCAAGGCAATTCCTCATTGAATCCTCACCGTAGCCCAATGGGACAGCTTTCGGAGCTGAGGAAACAGAAGCACAGATAGAGGAAGGAAATTACCTGAGGTCATAGAGTCCCACCCCCTGTGACAGAGCCAGACCTTGAACCAGGCAGGAAGGACTCCACACTCTGAACCACTGCCTTGTCCTTCACCATGAGGGCCCTAATTAAAGACTTCATGCATGCAGAACTGCAGGATTAACCTGTGGTCCCAAATGGATTTTAGTTTACTCAGATCCGCAGAAACCTGAGTGTTTTAATGGTTCTCCAATCCCCACCCCTTTATAGTTCAGTCTTCCCTTGTCCCCATATTATTTACTCAGAATCTTATTTTCATTTGCAGAGGAAGCGGTGAGTAGAGAACCTGGCAGGCACCTTAATGAAGCCAGGTGGGACACATTTAAATAGGAATGTGTTGAACTGACTCATGAAGAGCAAAACCAGCTGTCACCAGGCTTAAAGAAAGGTTAACAGGAACGTGCCAATGGCTGGCTGGGGAGACTCTTTGTCTCTCTAAAGAAAACAAAAAGTTGAGAAGTAGTCTCCTTGAGTGGAAGCAAGAGCAGAAGGAAGAAGCCACTTAAAACCAAAGACTGGGTCCAAAACAGTTTCATTTAGATTTGTAAACATGTTACAGTCTTAAAATATATAAAAAAAAGGCACGGTGAATTCTCAGCTCTCTGAGCAACAAAAGACCGAGAGGGGGCATGCTCCTGAAAAAGACGAAGGCTGATGCTGTTCCCAGGAAGCCTGGGCGCAGTGGAGGCGGGGGCCCACCAGGTGAGGTGGGTTCATTTTCTAACTGAGCAGAAAAGGTGCCATTTTGCTGTTGTATGCTTTGTCCGTGTTGCATGTACAGTTGGGTGAAGGAGTGTGGAGGAGAGCAGGAAAGACCCTTACACGTCCTTCAATTCAACTCCCATATTTTAGCTGGTGAAACTGAGGCCCAGGTTGAGGGAATTTGAATTACCCCAGGCTACGCAGTAAACCAGTGCCAGAGCGGAGACCTAAACCAGGTACCCCAGGCTTAACTGTGGCCGAGTCGTGACCTTGTTCTTGGATTTTTCTGAGTCTACGCAGATCTGGCTGATTATTTACCCTTCTGAAATCATATGCAGTAGGTTCTTTTTGGTATGTATGACTCAGCATTTCTTTTCCTTGAACCACCTTGTCAAGCACATTCTTGACCTTATGGTGAACTGTTTTTCCCAGAAAGAGGAATTAGAATGAGGAAGTGCAAAGCTTGGGTGTTCTACTGCTGTTTAAAAAACACCCCCATAACTAGGGTGAGCAACTCGTCCTGGTTTTAAAACTCATAGTCCCACATGCTGGGGACTCCCTCAGTCCTGGGCAAACACTGGTATCATTGGCCAACCTAGGTCCATAATTATACTCAAGATCAAAAGCAACAGCTCCCTGAGCTCTTTCGTTCACAGCCCCTGCTCCTGACTTTATTGCAGTGATCATTTTTTTCTGTGACTTTGCAACTGGACCCAAGTGGAATTTCATTTGTTCAGATCCAGCGTTGGAGTAGATAACTAAATCTAGATCCTAGACCCTGGGGGGCTCAGAGTAGCAATATTGTCATCACTTAGGAGCTTGTCAGAAATGCAGAATGTCAGTCCCCATCCTAGACCCTCAATCTGCATTTAAACAAGGTCTTCATGCAATTCATACACACATTAAAGATTGAGAAATACTAATCTAAAACATTGATTTTTCAAACTTGGCTTCACATTGGAGTCATGTGGGGAACTTAAAAAATACTGATGCTGGACTCCCTTCTGAAGTCCTGATTTAATTGGCCTGGGGGAGACCTGGGCATCAGGCCTTTTTAAAGCAACTCAGGTAATTCTAATACAGAGCAATGTTTGTAAACTACTTCTTAAAGGAAGGTACCTTAGCACCAGAAAGTAATGTTGTTAATTAGAATAACTCTTGGCCAAAGTTACAAGTTTTTGTGGGTCTAGTACCCCCAAATGATTTCGGTCAAAGAAATGATCAAGAAAACTGCTCAAGATCTGGGGAGACAAGATAATGGACAAGACCCATTAAAATACTTTAAAAACCAAGATATAATACAGGCATACCTCATTTTTATTGCACTTCACAGATGTGTTTTTTACAAGTTGGAGGTAAGACCCTCTGCCAGCAAAATGATTAGGACTTGCTTTATTATGAAACTTGCCTTATTGCTGTGGTCTGGAACCAACCCGCAGTCTCTTGGAGTTATGCCTATATTTGGTCTGTGGAAGGTGATAATGAGAAAACAGAAAAGATAAACGGAGAAGGAATGTCTGGGGAGTTAAGGTGATGTCTCTGTTTAGCGACATCAGAGGGGTAATGAAGAGATGACACCAAGATCATAAGAGAAACAAGATCTTAAGAGAAATCCTATTTCAGGGTCAGTTCCGAAGTTTACTAAGATGAGATAATTAGAACCTCTGCGACTTTCTTGGTTCTTCCCTCATGGTTGCATGATGGCTGCCACAGCTCTCATCTGGACTCCACAAAAGTATCTCAAGCAGGAAGGAAAGAGGTGGATGGTAATGGGACTTTTTCCCTTGTATAACTCTAAATCTTTATCAAAATGGTCAATTTTTCATAGAAGTTACAGAAGAGTCCCCCATATATTTCATTGGCTATCTAATGGGTCACATGTCTACCCTTTGGCAAAGGGAAATGAGATTTCTAGGGATGATTTGCACCAATCATTACTCAGCTCCTAGGCTGTGTACACTGCCATTCAGCCAAAATTTAGAATCAGCACAGAAGAAACTGGGAGTGGCTTGATTTTTAACTTGAAATTTTGATTTTCACTCATCCCAAAAACGCTTACTGAGTGTCAACCGTGGGCCAAAGGGCCCCGCTGGGTGCTGAGGTATAGCCATGATCAAGAAAGACCCAATCCCTGTTCCCAGGCAGCTCACAGACTGCAAAGCCATTTCTGTCTTTATTATGTATTTTATGACTCCGAATATTTGGGTTGTTTCTAAAGTACCTGAGAAGCAAAAAGAATGAAGGGATAAAAAGGATAGAGGTTTAGAAATTCTGCACACGAACCTTCTTGAAGCTGGGAACTGTACCTGTGAGGCAGTGTCAGGAGTCAATGGAAGAATGAGATGGAAACATTCAGCCCTTGGAGCAAAAACTGTTAGCTACAGTGAAACTTTATAAGCTTGGCAGAAAGTGGCCATCTTGATAAAAGCGCAATGTTAGAGTAATGGAAATAACCACTTCTACATTACTATGCTGTCTCATACTTTTCCAAGCATTGTCAAACATATAGTACTACTCTGTGTCAGACGAAGGGCACATCTCCATTTTATAGAGGAGAAAAGTAGAAACAGAAAGCGGGTAAAGTGACTGTCTGCGTTCCTACAATAAAGAGTGAGACAGGACTAGAATTAAGCATCCCGATCCTTCTTCAATCTAACGGACTTCTATTTTTACGAGGCGGCTACCAAGCACACCCAGCTATGCACTAACAACAGGGCTCGTAGTCATTGCTAATATGATTTGAGCACTTACTGTATGCCAGGCACTATCTAAGCACTTTACCTGCATTATTTTATTGAATCATAACGATCTATGAAGGAATTGCCAGTTTTATCCCTGTTTGACAGATGAGGAAATGCAAGCTTTGATAAAGTAGCTAGTCTGCAGTTGAGCTGGGATTCAAACTCTGGAGCAGCTCCAAAACCTGGGGCCTTACCCCTTGTGCTCTGGCCCCTCCGGGAGTATAAAGTACCTCGGTGATCTCTCAGTGATTATACTCCAGGGCAAGGTAGAAAGGACTGTTCAGTTGAGAGTTTTAGGTTTCCCTTTAATTGTAAAAATGTGTTCTCTTTTAGGTGTTCTCTTTTCCTTGTTCGTCTGAATATGACCAAACTGGAAATGGGTGGGGGAGTATGAAGGACATGAAGCCAAAGGGTCTTTGGGCTTGGGTCTCACATTCTTGAACAGATTTTAGATTTACCTCCAAATGAAGCATACAGGTTGAATGATCAGCTTCAAACATTTAAAGTATACTACAAATTGGGCCTCTTCCTCTCCTTTAAAATATACCCTAAGAGACTTAAAAAAGAAAAAAAGAAACTGGCCTGGGCCCCACTCTCCTGCAGAGAACCCTGGTCCCGCCATCCTCCTCCCCGGCTTTGCCCTTGTGCTGCCTCTTATCTCTGTTCCCTTCCTGTTTATCTCTGTTCCCTTCATCCTGTTTCTTTCCTTCCCCTCTCTCCTCCCTCTGAGAGGCCCTTGGTGTCTTATCTCCCTTCAGCAGCTCCATCAACAAAGTCCTTTCATTTTTTTCCTCCTGATTCAGGGTGCCTCTGCATCATTTTAATCTGTTCCTCTGAGCTTTGGTTTTCGATCTCTTCCCAAACTTAATCTCAAATACTTCTTCACAGAGATGGAAATTAAAAAAAAAAAAAAAAAAAAAGGCTCGAATGAGATGACACAACCTGACAATACCTTCTGGCTTGGGGATCAAGATGATTGATTAGAAAAGACAGTAAAGTCTTGCTTCACCTCAATACCCTGGGCATGCTGTGGTGAAAACGAGTTTTATAATTAACCAAAGACTCACCATCAACTAATGCTACAGCCTCCTCCCACCCCAGCCTTTTCTTTTTAAACTATTATTGGAAAAGTTTGCAATGCGTTGGTGTTTGGACGGAGCACAGTTCTCAGAGTCAGACTGGCCCAGAACCTGAAGCTGCTCTTGCGCAGCCAGTCAGCCTAGGACCAGTCACTTGGCTTCTTAGTCTCGACGTCATCATCTAGATTTTGGGAATAATAATCAGACCTTCTCGTAAGCAAGCATTAAACGTAGCAGTGCCTGTAAAGCAGTTGGCACAGTGCTTGGCACAGGTAGGCACTCCGTGATATTGGTGCTGTTGTTAATCCATTCTCCAGCCCCAGCAAGTTCAGAGTGAGAAGTGTGTGTTTACTGAAACTTGCTGGCAGGACCGGTAGAGCCCCCAGCGAGGCTACATCCAGTGCACTTGGAGAACTGGAACGTTGAATCTGAGGCCTTCTGGTCTTGCTCAGAAGCTGCATATATGTCCTTTGGTTTGCGGTTCTCATCTGTAGAGAGCTTAAGAACCAACTATGTTAAAATGCATATACCTGGTCCAACCCCACAGATGCTGACTCAGAGTCTGGAACTGGGTCCTACAACTTGCATTTCTTATACCCTCACACAGTGGAGCTCTGTCGCAGGAGGCAGCAGATCCCCTGACAGTGTGACTCACAAGCCCAGGTTCAAACAGTGCTTATGTTAGCCTCCCCGATTCCTAACCACTTTGTCTTGCTATCCTATTCTGAACTCACACCCTGCTTTACTTTTGTTTGTCTTTGGACCCAGTGCTCAGGTTTTGCTCTTTCTTGATCCACCATGGTCAACCTCAGCAATACTGCCCAATTCATCACTGGTTCTCATCCTCAGCTGTAGCTCCTGGTTCACAGCTAATTTTCTTGCACCATTCTGTCTGCCTGAGATTTGGCTCTGGCTTAGTTCTACATTCCATCCTAAATTCTTCTGAGGTGATGCTAGCACTCTTGTGGCTTCTACACATCTGTTATAGTTGTCATTTACCATCCTTTCCTGCCTCTCATTTATGCTGTTGTTTACAAACACCCCTTTGTACTCCCAGTATGATGAAGGATCTTGGAAGATGTCAAAGGCACTATTTAACTTGAATTATGATTGAAAAAACACCAGAACGTGGCATGTAGACAGTGCACTGAATGTTTATTGTTACTAAGATGTGTGCTGGATTATTTTTTATTTCAGTTTTAAATCCGTCTCATTATATCTTGGTTCGTTGTTTTTCTACTTCTGCTCTGTGATGAAGAATATAAGGAAAATGCTCTGGTTTCTATCTGGATTCTGGTTATTTAAGGTTTTGCTGTACCTTGAATGCGACACCATGCAATCATTTAAACTCATATCTTCAAGCGGACCTAAAACAAAAGTAGCACATAGGTCAAGTTGGAAGGTGCGAGCTTAAATGGGTCAGGGAATGTATCTGTCTTGTTCTCTCAATATTCCCATCAGCTATCAGTGTTTGGCTCATACTATACTGTCAAATATTCATCAAATGAATGAAGAAAGATCTATTTCTATTTTCATGTTTTGGTCCATTTTACAACACCCTTCACAGGTAGCCATCCATTATAACTGGTAGAAAGTATATCTTAGGAAAAATCTGCCTCTCTGTGGCTTCCACTTCTTAGTCCATTTTCCCTATGTGGAATAAAAAAGGACAGTTCTAGTCTCTCTTTCATATGGCAGCTTCAGATGTTTAAAGATAATGGTCATGTTTCTCTCTGCCTCCAAGTCTTCTCTTTGCCTGTTCCTAAAACACTGTTTTCCTTTCTCCCTTATCTGTGTTCTGCTTTGTCACTGCTCCCTCTACAAATGGGTTACTAAGATGATAAATAATTCAATTAAAAATGAGCAAAGAATTTAAATAGAAATTTCTCCAAGAAGATATACAAATGACCAATAAGGACATGAGATGCTCAACCTCATTAGTCATTAGGAAAATGCAAATCAAAAGCATAATGAGATGCCTCTTCACACCCACTACGGGTGGTCGTAATCAAAAAGACAGATAATAGCAAGTTGACAGAGTGATGGAACAGTTTAAACCCTCACACATTGTTGGTAAGAATGCAAAAATGGTGCAGCTGCTTAGGAAACAGCTTGGTAGTTTCACAGTGTTCAACATAGTTACCTTATGATCCATCAATTCCTCTTTGAGATATCTACCCAAGAAAAATAATATATGATCACATGAAAACTTGTACACAAATGCTCATAGTAGCACTATTTATAATAGCCCTCAAGTGGAAATACACCAAATGTCCATTAGCTGATAATGGATAAACAAACTGTGGTATGTCCATACAATGGAATTCTGTTTGGCAGTGAACAAATAAGTACTGGTCATGCTATAACAGGTACGAACCTCAAAAGCATTATGCTAAGTGAAAGAAGTCAGACACGAAAGACCACATATTGTATGATTTCATTTCTACGAAATGTCTAGAACAGGTTAATCTGTAGAGACAAAGCTTAGTGGTTACTTAGGATTGAGGGTGCAGGTTATTTAGAGTTGAGGGGTGACTGCTAACGGGAACATGTTTCTTTGTGGGGTGATGAAAATGTTCTAAAATTAGGTGGTAGTTATGGTTGCACAACTCTGCAAAATATTCTAAAAACCATTGAACTGTACACTTACAAATAGGTGAATTCATGGCATGTCATTTATATCTCAGTAAAGCTGTTAAAAATAAGGTTGTTTGAAATGAATGCAGGGGCCTGACCACCATAGAATAGAAAGAAGCCATTGTGTTTTTCTGCGATGCAACCTAAGATCATGTTCATTTATAAACAGCAATATCTTACTCAGTTGCTTCACACTGAGCGTGTGGTGATTAGTTTTCCGGGCCTGTATTGCTGGCTGGCATATTGTTATAAGTGTGAATAGTTCACGAGAGGATTCTGATATTGTCTGGAGAAGGAAGACTTTTGTGGATGATCTGTATGAGTGTGAGTGTGAGTGTGAGTGTGAGTGTGTGTGTGTGTGTGTGTGTGTGTTGTAGGCAGAAAGGGAAAATGAGAGGGCAAAGGTAATTAATGTCTTAGCCAAACGGGAGGCTTTCAATTGCAAAACTTCTTACCACGTCCAAAGAAAAATTTTAAATTATTTTGTATTATTTTATCATATAACAATTGGCTATACAATTAAATCTTTTTTATCTCTTTCCCTTCCTCCTGGAGAAAATCACTGTTGCCTGTTTTGTGTATGTGTTTGTATTTTTCCCAAACGTTTTATTCACGAACAAGCATTATATGTGTGTGTGTATGTGTGTGTGTATTCCTTCTATTATACAAAAACGGTTTATAGTGTACAAGTGTTTGGCATCTTCTTTTTTACTTCATAATAAATCTTGGATATCTTTTCCTATCAGCACAGAAAAATCCACTTACTTTATTTTTAAGTGTTGAATACCATTATAAATATTATTATGAACGTATCATATTTGTTTAACCAGATTCCATTGGTGAATAGATTGTGACCAGTCCTCTGCTCTTACAGACTACACGCAATGAGCATTCTTACACGTACAGTTCTTTGTACTAATGGGAACACAGCTGGAGAGTAAATTCCTATAAGTAGCATTAGTGTTTTAAAGTCTATTTTTAATTAAAGTCTTGGTAGATTAGTTATTGCCAAATTCTCCTCCAAAGTGTTTTCCCAATTTATACTTCATTAATTTTGTTATGAAAATGCCTATTTTCCTTGTAAATAACATTTAATTAGATTTGTTTTCCACCCCGACAATGTTTAACTTTAACTAGAGCAATTTGTTTATATTTAAGTGAATGACTGATATGATTTTGGTTCAAAACTACAGTCTTATTTTGTGCTTTCTATTTGTTCTGCATGCTTAATGTTTCTTTTTTCTCTTAATCTCTTTTGGATTGATAGTTTCTAAACTCGTTTTTTCTCTATTAGGTTGAAAATTATACACTGACTTTAATTCTTTTAATGTTTTTTCTGGAAGTGATAATATGCATCTTCATCTTATCAAAATCTGTTAATACCATCACCCTTCTCTTAGACCATCCAAGACCTTAAAACACTTATTTCCATTTAGTCCTCTCTCTATATATGCTGTTATCGTGAATTATAGTTATGTGTAAAATTATTAATTCAACATGATAATGTTTTCTGCATTCGACATTTTTTTTTTTAGTTTTACCACTTTCTTTGCTCTTTATTTCTTTCTGAATTTCTGACTTTCCATCTGGTTTTATTTTTGTTTTTCTGCCTAAAATACAGCCTTTAGCATTTTCTTAGCACAGGTCTATTTGTAGTCATCTCTGATAGGTTTTATGTATCTTAAAATGTCTTTATCTGGCTTTCATTCTAGTGAGAATATTTTCCCTGGATTTAGACTTCTAGGTTGGCAGTTTCTTTTAGCACATTGACAATAACTTAGTACTCTCTTCTGGTTTCTATTATTGTTGGAAGAAGCTTCTTTCAGTCTAACAGTTGCACATTTAACTTACTTACTTACTTACTTACTTACTTACTTACTTACTTACTTACTTACTTACTACTTACTTACTTACTTACATCTACAGCACCTGGTATTCCTAGGTGGTCTCTCATCCAAGTACTAACCAGGCCCAACCCTGCTTAGCTTCCGAGATCAGACAAGACCGGGCACGTTCGGGGTGGCATGGCCGTAGACTAACAGTTGCACTTTTGAAGTTAATATTTTTATCTCATACTGTTCAAAGATTTTTTTTCTGTTTTTGGTTGTCTGCAGTTTCCTTATAATGTGTCTAGGTCTGGATTTCTTTTTATTTATCCTATTCAGGATGTGCTTGACTTCTTGAAAGTATACATTCGTGTATTACATCAATTCTGGAAAATTCTCTGCTATTATTTCTTCAAAATTTTGCCTCAGCGCATTCTCTCCTTTCTGTACTTGAATTAAAGAAAACACCTCACCATATCCTCCCTATTTCTTAGTGTCTCTGCTGAATCTTCCATTGTTTGTCCTTCTGAGTAGCATTATAAACAGTTTCTTCTATCTTTTTAAAGTTCAAATTCTCTTTTAAAAGTGGAATGTAATATGTTGTGTAACTCATTTGTTAGATTCCTAGTTTTAGTTTTTTAAACCAGTTCTTGAATTTGTATTAGGCTCTTTTTCGTATTTGCTGTGTCAATTTTTATAGTTCCCAGCCAAAATTTTCAAGCTTAGCTTTTTTTCACTTCAAAATTTATATAGTTACATAGAGATATCATATATATTTACATATATATATCTGTCATTTTAACTGCTTTAAGTGTATAATTTGTTGGTATTAATTACATTCACATTGTTGTACAACCATCATCATTATCTATTTCTACAACTTTTTCATCATCCCAAACAGAATCTCTGTAACCATTAAGCGATACTTCCCCATTCCCTGTCCCTCAGTCCCTGACAGCCACCATTCTACTTTCTGCCTCTATGAATTTGGCCTATTTTATATAAGCAGAGCCATACACTATTTGTTCTTTAAGCCAAGAATTATGGCTTTTTTCACATAGTAGGTTTTCAAGGTTTATCCACATAGCATACAGCAGAACTTTATTTCTTTTTATGGGTGAATAACATTCCATTGTGTGTATATACCCGTTTTGTTTCTCTATTCATCTGTTGATGAACACTTGGATTGTTTCCACCTTAGGCTATGGTAAACAATGCCACAATTTACTTTGGCATACAAGTATCTGTTTTAGTCCTTGCTTTCAATTTTTTGAGATAGATGCTTAAGAGCAGAATTGCTGGGTCCTGGTAACTCTGTGTTTAGCTTCTGAGGAACCACCATGCTGTTTTATACAGTGGCTTCACCATTTTACATTCCCACAGCAATGTATGAGGGTTCCAACTTTTCTATATCCTCTCCAACACTTATTTTCTCTTTAAAAATATTACATCCATCCTAGTAGATGTTAAGTGGTATCTCCTAGTTTTGATTTGAATTTTGCTAATGATATTGATTATCTTTTCATATGCTTATTGGCCAAATGTATACCTCTTTTTGGAAAATGTCTATTCAAGTTCTTTGCCCATTTTAAAATTGGGTTGTCTCTGTTGTTGAGTTGTAGGAATTCTTTATATATTCTGGATATTGATTTCTTATCAAATATATGATTTGAAAATACTATCTCTTATTTTGTAGGTTGTCTTTCCACTTTCTTGATAATGTCCTTTTAAAACTACAAAAGTTTTCAATTTTGATACAGTCCAATTTGTCTGATTTTTTCTGTTTCTCGTTATCTTAGTATCAAATCTGACAATCCATTGCCAAATCTAAGGCCATAAAAATATGCCCCTATGTTTTCTTCTAAGAGGGTTTTGGTTTAGTCTTATACTTAGGTCGTCGATTCATTTTGAGCTCATTTTTGTATATGATGTGATGTAGGGGTCCAATTTCATTCTTTTGCATGAGCAGATTTATTTGTCCCAATACCATCTGTTCAAGAGACTACTTTTTCCTCATTTTGAATGGACTCAGAACGTTGTTTAGCTTGCTCGCTTCATTTATTTATTTATTTATTCATTCACTCATTCATTCATTCATTCATTCCTCTGTCTATCTATCTAATACTAAGCATGTTTGATAATTATACTTTCGAGGTTTTTTTGGCTTTGTTTCTCTTTGTCTCTTCTTACTTATAGTGCCTTTATTTTTAGCGTGCCTGGCTATCTTGATTGTTTGAAGGTTATTGCATATAAAATTATTTGTAGGGATAATTTGAGGTCTAGAATAATGTAATTTTCTTCAAAAAGAACTTCTGCCAAGTACCTCTACCATTATAGAGTTATCATAATTCAAGTTCAAGGCTTGAAGTTCCATGAATTACTTAGATGACTTGGAGCCAGGTTGCAAGTCCAGGTGATAATAGGGTTACTACTCAGTCACTCTTACCCTGAAGGTATAACTCTTTTTGTCCCAGCTTATACTGGGCAGTAGTTTCTCAAAGTTTCTAACTTCCTCCGACTTCATGAGGCATCCAAAACTATGGTTGCTAATCATTATCAAATTTATTAACAAAATTATTTTCTTCGAAACAAAGGTGAATGTAACAAGTTAAAATGACATTAATTTTAACAAGTTAAAATGACATTAATTTTACATTAATTTTGGATGGAAATAAATTAATGCATGCTATTAAGCAGACTCTGATGGCTGCTTAATAGCATGCATTAATTTATTTCCATCCAAAAAGTCTACTTCCTTTTATGTTAGTACATTTAACCTGGAGAAGAGTATACCAAGGGAGATTTGACATTTGTCTACAAAGAGATAAAGAAGTGCCATTGGGAAGAGGAAGTGGCCTTGTTCTATGTGATTCCAGAAGGCAAATTCAGGACTGGAAATGGAAATTCCGAAAATCAATTTCTATCTAATGAAAGGAATGCTTTACTAGAGTAACAATAATCATCAGTGATGAATATTGTGGAAAGTAGAATTTTGGTCACCTAGCATTCATTGGTCCTGCTTTTCCATCTGGACTGACTTTCCTGATAGCTCTCTTCTGGCCCTGCAGCTGTCTCTTCCTCCACCCAGCAGTGGCATGAAAACTGAGCCTCAGGAATCACAGCACACTGCATGACCGCCCGGCTCCCCCACACCCTTCCTTCCTACCCCACACCCACTTCACGAATCAGGGATGCACACAAGGCCCGAGTTAAGCCAATAGTAAAAAGACAATTCCAAGGCTTTCGTTCGAGTTATCCAGGATGCTGATCTTTTCCTGCTGGCCCTGAGAGAGAGAATGGGAGGCTGCAGCTGCCATCATGCACCACAAGGGGGTGTATTTGAGAGGAAGCAGAGCTCAGATTTGGGAATAAAAAACAAACTCTATTGATATTGGTTGACTCTTGATCATGTCAAGACTGAAGTTATGATCTTAGACTTCATGCTCCATGATATGAGGAAATAAATTCCCATTTTATTTAAACTAGTTTGAGTTGGGTTTTCTGCCATTTGAAATGGAAAGAGTTTTAACTACCATGGGTAGTAAACTCCCCATTCACAGTAGTCACACAGAAGAGATTGACCAGCCTTCAGAGCAGGTGTGAAGGGGAAGCCCAGGTTATGTGAAAGGTTGGCTTTGAGGATTTCCAACTCTATATTCTTGGCTTCTCCAAAACTCTTCTTTAGTTTATTTTTTTCTGCCCAGCGGGCTTGGTAGCTCCAAAGGAACTCCAAGAACACTGGGTTGGCCATTCCTCAGGGCCAAGCCATATAGAAGTTAATGCATGTGCAGGTCTGGGGTACATATTTAACGGAGAAATCCATAATGTTTAATCCTGGAATGAATGATTTATAGAAAGTGAGATTATTCACTTTGCACTAAATTAAGTTGTCTTGTTTAGACAAAACAAGGCTTCCTGACAGGATTTTCGTCATAGCCTTGGCTGAATAATGAGTTTCTTTGTCAGGATGAATTATTGATTAGACCTTTGTATCACCTGCCTCACAGATGGAAAAAAAGTTTAATTTTAAAGATGTTCCTATTTAGACATACACGTACAAAAGAGGTTTTGAGTACTGCAGTTTAATGCTCAATCATTTAATCATTCCATGAATATTTATGGAACTGGATCTGAGTTATATCACAGTGTTGAGTTATTTTTAGGCCCAAATAAGTAATAGTCCCCATCTGTGGATGTAAACGTTTTTTCTCCTTTTGTTGTTATAATTATATATGTTTTAGGTCCAGATGTTTAGTTTATTTAAAAAAATGAGAAAATTTCTTTTCAAATCAACTGAAATACCAAGTACTTAATAATGACTTACATTCAGATGATGTGTTTAATTTTGTAAAGTGTTTTTACCTCAATTTCCTCAATGTATACTAGTTAATTAGCATTTAGCACATAGCAAGCACTATGCTAGGAACATTAGCTGGATTATGTTATTTGATTCTTACAAAACCCTACAAACTAGCTACTATTATCATGCCCATTTTATAGATGAAGAAACTGAAGAGTTGGGAGGGTAACTAACTTGCCCGGAGCCACACAGGGTCACACTGAACCAGGGTTTAAATCTCATTGTTCTAACCCTGAAGCCCAAGCTTTAAATCATAGCCTAAACAATTTCTACAAATCCTGTGTTTATTGAAAATTTAATATGGCCATCTGCATGGGAATTTAAAATTCTACCAATAATCTTTGTGAAGTCATGTATTATTCTATTTATCAGAGGATGAAAGTAAAATACAGAGATAAAATGACACGACAACGGGTCACATTGCTTTATATTGGGCTACAATTCCTTTGATTACCAAGGGAAATCAAAGTATTATCTCTAGATTAGATAGCACTTTCATTTGAGGCAAGGAATCTCTTTTGAGTTCCTTCATAATACTTTATACAGTTATACTGGAAATAAATTTTAAGCAATAAGTGCAAGTATAATAAAAATTCAAGTATTTTCTCTAAATCAGACTCTAAACTGACAACCTGGTGGGCTATAAGGAAAGTAACTTGCAGACCCCTTCCCAGGGGTCACGTCCAAGTTTTAGAGACGTGGGTAAGTTGTTGCTAGAAAGTGGGGAAATATTCCTTCATTTACAGTCCATCAGGGCCTCCAAGAATTCTCCATTACTAAGCCCGAGGCAGGGAAGGCGAGGTCTCTTGGAGACATCTCAGAAGTGGAATCCCCGAAGACTCGAGTCTGGGCCCCCGTAACCCCTCAGGCAACTAACTGTTCTCCTCTTCAAGAACTAGCCACATCTCTTAAGCATGGGCAAAGGGCTCCATTACTTTGTGAATTACCTCCATCTTCTTCTCATTGGGGGGCATTTCTTCTTTTTATCTTTTGCTTCCACCTTTCTGCTTCAAAGGCATCCCACTCTCTCTGCTCTTCCTGCTGCCCCTCCAAGCTTGCCAGGGAATACAACATCCTGGAAAACAAAGGTCAAGCCTCCTAGAAGTATGGGGGCAGAAAGGTCTCCGTACCTGGTCTGGGTGGTGAGATACACAAGAGAAAGAAAACATTAGCTAATATCTCAAGACATCATCCTGCCACATAAAGCTTGCTCTCACTTCCTTCTCACAGAAAACCAGCAAAACAGCCATGATTGAGTCCTGCTCTCGTCCATGCCCAGAATATGTCCTGATATCTAGTTCAGGTGCTGCTCTTTAAAGGGATGTAAACCTACTAATGAGATTTGAGATGATATCTTAGGAGGCACTGGGGCCGCTTAATTAGAAAACAAGAGCTGGAAGGCCACCCTGAAGAACAGGAGGGGTGATGTGGGCTTTATAAGAAAGAACCAATCCCAGTAGCTAATGTGAATGGAAGGCAGATCTGTGATCCATAAGCTGAGGGAACTTTCTAGAGAGCAGGTGGAATGGTAAGGACTGCCACTGGTTTTCTTTGTAATGGGGATATTCAGAGACTAAAAGTTAATGTTTCAGGGTATTGCAAAGGAGATATTTAAATACAGTCAGGGGGGTACTTACTCTTGAAGGAGACTTTTTACCCTGGGATTCTATGTTAAGAGCTGGTTAGCTGTGCTTATAGCCATTGTGGGTTGTGGAAAACTAAGGTGGTTATTGCTACCTGACAAGTACCAAGGAAGCTAACTATTCATCTTCGCTGACTCTGTATGGGCGTTGTCCTTTCTGGGAAGGAGCCTGCTGTCCTGACTACAGCTTCGGCCGCCAGACATCTGTGTCTCTAGAGTTAACTGAGAGCACTCCCTGAAGCAGAGTCCAGGAAATGCGACCAGCTGGCCTCGAGGGAAATGCGAGGCTTTCCAGCAGAGTGATAGGCTGCTAAGCACAACCAAAAAAGCCACAGAGATCAACAAAAGAGGCTCTGACACCAGGGCCTTGTCTAATCCAGGGGTCAGTGAAGGGGAGAAATTGGAGGGCGTTTTCACCTGTGATCTGGAGACCTCACAGCGGATATTGTTCTTGATAGAACTACAGACTGTCATTGCTCAGGAGGGGGCTTAGAAGATGGTTTACTTCTAAAGCGTTCATGTCACACGTGGAGAAAATGAGATGCAGAAAGGGCAGAGAACTTGCCTGACATCAAACCAAGTTAGTGATTAAATCCAGAGCCCTCACTGCAGCCTTCCTTCACCTTCCACCCCTGGTACAGGGTGAACTGGGGATGGCAAGCTTTTCTGTAGGTAGGCGTATCTTCCTAGAGCATCAGTGTTAGGCCAAGATTTGGGAAAATAATAAGTTTGAACATTTTACAAGGCTGAAAAGGGAGGGACTCTTTTGTTTTGCTTCTTCGTATTCAGCACAAGTATTTCTCATTAGTGCTACTCAAAGTTCCTGGTACTCAAATTGTATGTGCATGAGAATTGCCTGGGGATCATGTTAAAATGCAGATTCTGTGGGTCTGGGCAGGGGTTTGTAATTCTGACACGCCCCCAGGTTCTGCTACAGCTTCTACGGGGCTCACTGGTGTACAGGGTGCTGCAGCCAGTGCCCAGGCTCAGCCTTCAGTGACCTCTAGAATTGGCTGCACCACCTTCTGCCTCTCAATAGTCTGCACCTGGTGGACTCACCTGGGTCAGAGCCTCACAGATCCCCCATGAACTCATTATGAGGAGAGCAAGATGGGCAGCCATTTCCAATCGGATTCTCTTTCTGCACAAAGAGAGTTGCCTGGGTCAGGGTTTTGCTGGAAACTCCGAAGACGCTCCAGGTAAGGGGATTTGGCCACAGGCACCGCAGCTAGTGGTTCCTACCGCATTTAATTCTAAAATCTCCCAGACACCGCAACTTGTACAGTGTTTGTTAAATGTATCTAGGGAAAATTCTCAGATACTCTGGAAGCTTCCTCATTTCTCTATAAATCAAATTGAATACATCAGACCTTCACACTATTAATACTGCTTCTTGACCCCCTCTCCCTACCAAGAAAACCTATTTGGAGCTCACAGAGTTTGTTCTGAGGATTCCATTTTCATTGTGTCATTCATAATTCATTACTTAACCTCTGTGTATAATAGGAAGTATGATTTCGAACAGTCTCACTGGAATAAAATCACAGGGTTAATAATCCCTACTCTTTGTGAGTAATTGGAAAAATGGTATCCTGGTAACAAGACATTAGCAGAAAACTAGTTTTTACCAATTTCCATAGGATAGAAAAAAATCAAGCAGTGACTAGAATAATTTCATTGTATGTTTCGTTTCCCCTCATTGAGGACTAGGGCAAACCTGTAGGCACTGCGTTCAGAGATTGACCGCTTATAATTTAGAAGCAATGCTTGGTCAGAGCTATTTGATACAAATACCAGCATTGAGAGCCCCTTTTCTGGCTCAGAAAGTGGCAGTGCACTCTATTTTGCAATTTTCTTCTTCATTTAACGGCGAGTGTAGAGATTGTTCCATATCAGCATGCATAGATAAGCTTGGTGGATTTTTAAGGGTTGAATGATGCCTGACTGCATGGAGAATCCATAATTTGTTAGCCAGTCACATATTGGTGGGCTTTTCAAGATGTTTCCCGGTATCTTTAACTTGCAGTTTTAAGAAGCAGAGTGGGAGAAAGGGACAGAAGCTTCATGGTTCCCAGGAGCTAGATGAAATAACTGAGTAAAAGCTAGTTAGGCCTGGACTTTGGAGTCTGCTCGAATCTTCTAGAAATCTTTACTGAGAGGAAGACATTGCTCCTAAAGAAGGGGGAGAACTAAGAAGGTCGTTGTCAAGGCAAGGAATAAACAAGGAGTTCTCAGTCTCGCTGAGAGGGAGCGAGAGCACAAACATCCCATGGGGTCGAGAAGAGCCCTTTGCTTCAGTGGCAGCGTTCATGAGGTAACAATATCTTCATGAGAGACCACAGGTTACTGATTTACTTAGCAACTGGCCAGGCACTGTCATGTAGCAACCCAGTACGAGGGGTAAAGAGTTTGCTAAGTGAGGGAGGCTGAGAATTAGGTAGAGCAATTTCCAGGACTGGCCGACTGAGCAGGGCTGCTCCTAAGGGCCATTCGCACTTTTTGGTTTGTTTTTTTTTTGCAGTAGGTTGCATATGTTTGGTTGTGTGGATGAATTTGCTCTGTTTTAATACCTCATATATAAAGGGTCCTGGAATCTGGCAGAAACTCAGTGAACAACCTGGCTCTGATTCTCTGTATTTCTAATAGCCCGTTACCCATTTTCCCCTCGTGTCCTGCTGTTTTAAACAACTCTGTTCCAAACGCCATTTTTGGAAACCAGCACGTTCCAAACAGAGTATCCTATTGTTTGCTTCTCTTTCCAGAGCCGCATCGTATCCATCATCTCACATCCCTACTGCCTTGTCCATTGCAGGCCCTCATTGCCTCCTATCTGTACTGTCACAGTAGCCTCCCGACTGGCTTCTCTGCCTATGGTGTTTCCTCTGTTGAATTCTCAAGGACCAGCGCTCCCAGGGAACTTGCTAAATCACAACTCCAATCAAGGCCTCACTTTCTTTACAACCTTTGATGGCTCACGTCGCCCAGGGGACGCCATCGCCATTCGTCAGCTTGACGTTTATGAGGTTTGGTGGGCAGTACGTCCACCCCCCACCCTCTCCCTTTTCAGGCGTAGCTCTTACAGTTTCCCACGAGTGCCGTGACTCTTCCAAAAAAATGGTCAGAGTAGAGCCCGAATCCAGATCCTCATCATTTCTTTTCTAGTTTATTTCACTGCTTTTCTTCTGACAAGACAATTTCAAAAACAAGCTCCACATCTTTAATAAACCAGAATGTCTGGGTCCAGCATTTTCTGGGTTAATTGCATTTCCCATATCATTAAAATTTTCTTCTTCCCTCACTCCACCCTACATCACAAATACCTCTTGGATTTTGTTGTTAAAAATCTTTTCAAATGCTTATTTCTACTCCTTTAGCACTTGGTGACTAAAAAAATTTTATTAGAGCAACATTCTGAAATTCACTGTTCACTGAGGAAGACTCTAGGCTGAGAAAAGTTGGCCACCTTGAGAGTCTTTTTTGGATCGGTTACTCAAGGTGATGATATTTTTTTTGCAATGTGGCTCCCTCTCTAAATACACAGGAGCCACCTTAAGGTGCGTAGGGGCTATAGGAAGCCCTGAATTCCTGTAGCCCGCACACATGTCTGTGGAAGAAAAAAGAAAAAAGAACTTTTTGAGCTAACGCTTTAAAACAAAAACAAACCTGCAATCCACCCAAAAAACACCCTTCCATGACCACTTTTTCTTATTTGTCACACTTTTGTGATTTTTATCAAAGCAAAGCAGAGCTTCATGTTAGTTAAAGCAGCAAAAACATTTATTACTGCATCAGGGAGTAGAGACCTCAGTGTAGAACTGGGCTCAATTCTAAATACAACAGGACAATTGGGAATTTGAGCTGAGGAGCAAGGTGGGGTCAGTGGATGGGAAATTACTAACGTAAACATCAGGGATGAAGGGTGATTTCTGAATAATTCAGGGTTCTTGCTGAAGTCAGGTCTGAGTGATCATATATCATTAGGGGGCTGATGCAGGGTAAGGAACGTGATCAAATATGCAAGTTGACCAGATAGCAGTTGTCTTCAGAAGATAGGGGGTTCTCCATAAACTGACTTAGCACGATTTCGGCTTCGGAAAACAAGGCCCAAGGATGAGGCCTAGCTGAAAAGGGCTGAGAAGATCCTGACTAAAGGTTAGTTAAGGGACGAATCTTTGTTAGATTGTTGCCTTTTTCATCTGCAACATTTCTGATGACTGTTTTTTCCAAATACCTTCTACTCTACCCTTGATATTTATTTAAATGATGGTCCCAGTTGTATGAGCAAATCATTTGGTGTCCTAAGGCTTGCTTTGCCTGGGCCTCTTAATATTCTCAAGTTGGTCTCAAGGGAATAGAAAAAAGGATTTTTCTATATTCTTGGGGATTTTGGTTATTAGGGGGTTAGAGAACTTAAAATTCTCTTTTATTAGTCAAAGAACATTGAAGCTAAAATGAAGTTTATTCCCTTAAGTTTTGAAAAAACTCTGTCCATATTCTGGCAAGCATTTCCAAATATCATCTACTTCTTTACTAGATGCAAGTTTGCAGCAAGACAACACTCTCCTCCCTGATAATTTGCTGAGTACCACCTCTTGAGGATGGAGGTGAGGCCTTGGGAGAAGAATGAAATAGTGGCATGGACTGAAGGGGACTCTGTTCAAGGAAACCAAATATATACCAACAGCGTAGGTACAAATACCTCGTCATGAGAGCTCAGCATCCTCAGAGGGGAAATAATTGAGTCGAAGATCAGTCTTATTGATTTTTGTCTGATGCGTCATTTTGATTCACTTCCAAGTTATTTTTTTTTCCCCACTGCCAGGAAGTTTCACTTTGTCAATATGCTTCACAGGAAAGAATTGAAGGCGAGTTGGGGGTGTGGGGAAGGGAGTTATGCATTTCTCTACTGTATAACTTAAGCAACTACCATGCCAGATTTATTACCCAATCATTTCTAGGCATTTCTCTTTGGGTTTTACATTTCCCCATTGGGATAACTGATATTTATATGCAAAGTAATTTAAAATAGTTAGGATTAGCTTTAAGGCATGCCAGATAATTGCATTCTTAGGGTGTTTCTTCCTTCCTCCCTCTGTCTCTGTCATGAATAGTTGTTTTTTCACTTTCCATGCTAACAATAAATTTCTGTGTGCCTTTTACTTGTTTGCAACAAATATTTGTCGAAGAATGGATTTGAATAAACACTTTTGTAGCTCTCAGCTTTACAAAAAATGGGGAGATTAAGAGGACATCCTTGTGCTTAGGTGCCAGCATTTTTGTAGGAGTCGGGCTAGTTTCTCTGGTTCTCTCTGGAAGATTATTGTCAAAAATAGAAAATGGGCTTTTGGGACTCGTATCTCAAAATTGACCCTCTTTTGGTGGACAAAAAGGGCAAAATTTTAGTTTTGTCCTGAGTGGCTTATGTCATTTGAAGGAACATTTGAAAAAATTATGTCCCTGGACAGCAAAACCATAATCGAGTATTTTAGAGAAATTATACGGTAATTGACTCCTAATGAGTTCCTAATAATACTGCTAAAAATATGAAAAAGAAAACTCTGTGCCATTACCACATTTTTCTTGGGGGCGTGTGCATGCACACACACACACACACACACACACACATAATATGTATAAAAATCTGTTTATATTTTATATATTTATATATTTTCATTTTTCCTAATGGTAATTAGCTATAAATTGGCATCTCCATGACATTGTATTTACTGCTTTAAATACATTTGGCTAAAAAGTGTCCAAACTTGGGATCTCAGCTTTGTTCTTTTCACATTTTGTTAAACTTTTGAATCAATCTATTATCTCTGTCTTTGAAATTCTTATGTGGGACAAAGGATTCTCTGGATTATGAAAGAATGCTACTATTAAAATGTGACTCTGGACCTGTGGGTCTACCAAAACTCAGAAAAAGTGACTGAGTGTCACTTGATCATTGATCAGATGGGCTTGTCTGAAGCACATCTCGGAGGTGGCAAATGTATTAAGAGAGGCTCGTGCATTGCTCTGAAAATACCATGAGAGCAGAGCCCTGGGCTCTCTCCTTTTTACCGTTGTACAGTATCGAATGGATCAGGTGTACATGTGCGTGAGGAGTCTCAGGCAGATGATGTGCGGGCAGAGTTTTCCGTCCTGGTTGCTGACGACTTTTTTGTAGCAGGACAGTGCAATGCAAATACCACTAACTAATTAATGGAGCATCTTTCTTTTCCTACCTGTTTATCTTCTCCAGAAGTTAGTAATGGGATGGACTTTGGGGAGATGTAACAGGTAGGGGATGAGGAGTTTTCAGCATAGTACTTATCACTGCTGGGAACTTAGATCTGCCCCCCTCTAAGTATTGCAGGCCACCTGAAGGGTCACTTAATAGCAGAAACTCCAGAAGACAAACATTGACTGAACAGTGCTCCCAAAGTCCAAAATGCTAGGCTCTTATGGACAAAGTAGCTTCTTGAGTAGCTGAATATCTTTGATGTCTGCCTTCTGGGTGTACTCCCACCAGCTCGTCTCTCTGTTCCTTGTGTATCAATGGATAGAAAATAGAATGCTGCTTTTGGATTCTGGTAGGCCACCCTTTGTCCACTCAAAAATGCAAGGATGACTGACGGGCTTCTGGTAATGAAAACCCTCACAAATATGAAAAAAGTGCCAAGTACAGTGTAAGAGGGTATGAAATGCAATTCAAATGTATTTGGGAGGTAATGACTGGTATTGGTATTGGTATCAATAATAACCTGGTTCTAAGTTTCATAACAGCATCAGCTGTGGGAATGGAACCCACAGCTATTAGAGATGGGTTCAGGTAATAGAAATATTACTAGGATTAACTGTCAAAATATGTGGCTTCAGATCCAACCCATAGCCCTGTCTTCCTTGTGTGATCTTGGGGAATCATGTCACGTCTCTGGGCCTCAGTTAACCCATTAGTAAAATGAGAGTTTGATTGGAAGTAGTACTGTGACCCCCCCTTAACAGAAATGCATAAAGGTGTTTTTAAACCGTTTGTCACAATGATGGGGGACCGCTCTATTGACATTCAGCTGTTAATGGCTTCTTATGCTGGGGACATTGAAGCCCAAAGAAAAACCATCTCATTTAAAATGCTAATAGTGCCCCAGCTGAAAAACTCTGATGATTTTGACCTGAATGGATAGTCTATGAATAATAGAGCTCATAAGAAATGGGGCTAAGGGTGGGAAACAAACAAAAAAACAATTGCCAGAGAGGTTCTTGATCTGTTTTTATTTTATTATTATTATTTTTTAAATAAGGTGCTTTTATAGGAAATAAGAAAATAACATTTTCAGCCAGCTTTAGAATTCCTCATAGGTGATGCTTGCTTCTAAGATGTTTGTAAATCTGCTCTCTTGTTTCCTTGTTATGTTTCTTCAAGAAGCACTTGAACTATGTCATGAGGCACGTTGGAAAGTGCCCTCATTCCTCTTAGCCTGCCGCTGCCTGGTGTGTGGGGGCTGCCTGAGTCAGGGCGGAGTGAGAAGCCTAGTGTAAATAGTGCACTCCTGTTTCTGCACGTGGCTCAGAGATTACATTTTTTAGAACTAAATCAAATAATGCTCTGTGGAAACAGTCACCTTGGCCCCAAAGCGATAGGCTAACATGCTCGTTTTCCTGGAGGAATTGGGCAGATCGAAGCTCAGGAATCAGGTTGTTCAGAAAGAATGCAGAAGGTTGTTTAGAAAGACCAATTTCTTCCTTTTATAGGTGAGGAACTTGAGAATATGAAGAGAAGGGCTTACGTCGATCACACAGAAAGCTAGTGGCCGAGCCAAACCCATAGGCAGTGCGAAGTCGAGGACCTTGGTTTTGTGCCAGACCTTCCCCGGGTTTCTTCTCACCAAAGTCTGAAGGTAGGTAAAACCTTAATAGGCAAGATCAGAATATAAGGGGCCTCTGTGTCCACCAACCAGCCAGATCTACTGTACCAGCAGTTTGAATTTCCCTGGCACGAGGCGGAGAGTTGCAGAGATACCATATGGCTCTGACTTGGTCTTCTTTCGGCAGGCATAGTTGTCCAGTTGATAAAGTCTATTATATTAGTCAGGATTCCTGTTGCAAATGGCAGAAACTCAATCAGCTTAAGTAGTAAGGATTTATTGTCTTCTGTAATTAGTAAAGATGAGAGGTGTTGTGAGGTGCAGAGCCCAGGGAAGACCATAGAGACTCCTGGCTCTCAGTTTGCCTCTCTCTCCATTGCCTCTCTCCTTCTTGGAGGTGGGCTGTGTGCCTCTGAATGAGCATATTTGGTGGGGTGTTGGCAATCTCAGACTCAGAGCCTCTAGTACCATTGCAGCAAAGACAAGAGATGATCATTCTTACAGGTTCCCGCAGGTGCACGTGAGGGAAAATTTCTGTCGTGTTCTAACTCTGAACTAACTGCAGTGGCCTTGGAACTAGGCTTCTCTCATTGGGTGAGAGGCTTGATTGGCACCTCAGAGCTTAGGGAACAAGCTGGCAAAGGCTGTGTTTAGAACCATGGGAGAAAATATTTTGGTCATCTTGAGCCATAGAGTATAATCAAGGTCAAAGTATTTAACACAGAAGAGACTTATGACTAGAGTTCAGAAATACAGAATGAGGTGTGAGTAAGTCAGGGAAAACTTTATGGAGGAGGAGGACTTGAACCCAACTTGAAGTGTACAGTGTTGCAATAAATCTTTACTTATAAAACAGACGGTGCCCCGGATTTGGCTCACAGGTTGCCATCAGCCCATTCCCGTTCTCACTCTTCTCCCTGCTTCAACTCTGACTAACCTCCAAGCCAGTTCTTCCCACAGCAGCCAGAGTGATCTTTTTCAAGATAAATTCAGATGTCACGCCCTTGCAACTTCTGTAGTGGCTACTCTATTTGTTTTGGACAAAAGGCCAATTCTTTGCAACGTGTCCAAAGCCGTGCAAGGGCTTTGGCCCCTGACTATCTATCTCTTGAACCTCATCTCAGCTCCTTTCCCTCCTCAGTGATGTGTACCAGCCAACATGGACATCTTCTGCCCTTGGGACCTGCACACCGCTGTCCTGCTTCAGGGCCTGTGCGTAGCCAGTGACCTCGCCGGGTCGCTCTTTCCTTGTTTCTTTTTCCTTTAGTTCCGCTAAACAGAACTTCCTCGTAGAGGCCAGTTCACCCTGTCTGAATTGAGAAAAGCTCCCTCGCCATTGTTTTCTATCTCAATGCTGTTGGCTTTTTTTCAGAGCTCTACCACATTATTCATTCGTGTTTTCTTCTCGTCCGTTCCTCCCCGCTAGATTGGAAGCTCACGGAAGGTAGGGGACGTATTTGTTCCATTCACTCTTACATCCTGAAGGCCTGGACAAGTACCAGGCACACAGTGGAGCTCTGTAAATGTTCTCGAATCATGAACAATCAGAAGACTGGAGATTAAGGGTTTTATTTCTTACCTTAATCTTGCCTGACTTCAAATTCAAAATATGAGCTGTTTACATCACAAAAATCAGGCTGTTCAGGGCTTCTAATTCTCATGCCAGCTGGTCTGTCTAAGCAATTTGGGTTTATTTTCAAAAGTGTGATATATTTTGAACATGCAGAGAAGGACAGAGCTATATACCTATCACTCAGGTGCTAATATTTCCATGTTAATTTCAGATTCTTTCTACATTTTAAACATTTTAAATTAATTAAATTTTTAAAAAGCATTTATAAATTGAAAAAATTTTAAAAAGCAATTTTTTTCTTGGACTTTATTTCTCAGAAAATTCTAGGTGAGAAAAAGGACCATATCTTTTTTAGCTCATGTTTCCCGGACCAGTGCATATTCTCTTCATTCATAGCATAATAATTTATTAGTTATCTTCTGCCTGCTTCTTTCAAAAGAATATGAAGCCAGGTCATAACAATGCACAGTTATTTCATTTTGGATAGTTTTCAGTTTTATTGTCAGGGAAAGCTGATCATCAGAAACCTAAGCTAAGGAAATAGACTAAAATCAAGCATAGGATTTAACTGAGTCTTCTTACAGTCAGGGGGGAAAGCACAGGGCCCTTTCATGGCCTCATAAAAACAAACAGCGATTCTTCAGAAGGCAAACCATTTTTTTTTTCTTTAACACAAAAGCATCTCCCATGCTTGTTCAGCATTTTCTCCATCATCTCCACTTTCCTCATTATTTCACTAATTTTCCCTTTTTTGGAAGCTGACCTTCATAGTGATTGTCTAGATAAAGCTCTCAGATGGGCCCCTGTTCCTTCATGAGCTCTGGGAGCAAGAAAGAAAAAGAGCGATGTCCTCAGGGTCCCTGTGCAGTCCCCAGTGGAACTGTACAAGGGCAAGGGGACTTTCCATTAAATCTTTTAAAACTCACAAAGCCTGCCTGAGCCACGAGAGGTCAATTTTTAATATTCTCCTCATTTTAACAGATGGCAGAGTACACCACAGAGCAGCTGTGACCCTCACTCATTATTCAGAAGCTGCCATCAGAGTTTTTGATAAGCTCCAAGACGTGTCAGTCTTAAGTTTGCTGCCTATGAGGCGCCTTAGATAAACCCTCTTTAGGGAGAAAATCCTTTTATCGCAGAAATTCTAAGAAGGAATCCATAGAACCTAGTCACAAAGAGCTGAGTTTGAATCCCACTGCTGCCAATTACTGGCTGTGCGACCCTGGGCAAGTTACTTAACCTCTCTGTGCTTCAGTTTCCTTGCCTGTATGATGGGAATATTGATAGCATCACCTCATTTGGTTGCCATGAGAACTATGTAGAACACAAGTGAAATGCTCAGCACAGTGCCTGGCATATTGTAAGTCCTTGATGAAAGTTATCTGTACCTTGACACCCATGGAGGGAAGGCTGCTCTCTTTGGAGCCTTGCTGTCTGTTTCTCCTCACTGCTCACTAGTTGTACCCCTGAGACACTTTCATAGATCTCCTGGGACTTTGTAGAGCACAGTGTGAACACACTGGACTCGCTAGATTTCCCCTGGGGTTTTTGGATTCTTTGGTCTGCTCCGGACTAACGAGCTTTTCCTTCTACAAAAAATTTGAAGATGAAATTAATGAAGCGGCTGCCCCATGGTTAGCAGGAGCTACAGGCAGTGGCTCCAGAACAGAGCCAAGCGTTTCTGAGGGTGCTGAGCGTACCCTTTCCCTCCAGGGAAGAACAGGAAAGGCGGCCTACAATTCTGGCTTGCCCACTGTCATTCAGCATGCAAAGAGACAGCTCCAAGTGCTTCCTCCACTGTTCTTCCTCTGAGTTTCCGAGATTGGCTAGAAGGTGGGCACCCTCACCTGGCTCCATTCAGCTTGCTGACCTGGTGCCAGCAGAGAACCTCATTTCCTGGAAGACGGTCAGATTACCTGTTTGCAAACTCATTGTCATGACATCAGCTGCCAGATATTTTTCACTGGTGTCCTTGGAGGCTATTTAAAAAACTCATCCACGACCTCCCTTCCTTTTTTTTCTTCCTCACTCTTCATGCAAGTCCAGTACTCTTTGCTGCATATCCCCTGGCAAGTTGACAGCCCCATCTAACTTCTTGCTTCTCTGTCCTGGTTTACTGTCTGTTTTTGACAATCTGGCTTCAATCAAAGGCAGCCTCGGAGGGGCCGATTTATCACGCCCGCACCACCGGTCCTGTGATCCTCCGAAGCTCTGGGCTGTTTAGTTTCCAGCTGATCTCTCCCAGGTTCATCTTTTTCTCTATCAAGTTTTTCCTGTCACTCTGATGCTCCTCCCTAACTGTCTGACCTTAAGTCACCTTGGGTTGTTGACATCCCTGATGTACCCACCCTAAGGAAGCCAAGGTGTCTCAGTATTTGTGAAAGCTGATTTGCATGAACAAACACAATAGGGATGCTGGACTGTGAAATAATAAGAAATATATATTGGTCTCTGCCCTAGGGTCCTGGGATGGGGCTTCCCAAATCCTTGTAAATAAGGGCTCTAGGAGAATCTTCTGTTCTGACATTTAGTCTAACACTTTAGCCCATTTTCTAAGGCAGAGCTCTTAAAACTCTTAGAATTTCTGGGGTGATAGCAGTGTCTTTTGTTCTAATGAAATGACTCTTGGTGGGATCCTGGGTGGGGGCTGGTCACCAGACAGATGAAGCCATGATTAGAAGCTTGGAACTTTCAGCCTCATTCCCCATTCTCCAGAGAGTGGAGTGGCTAGAAATGGAGTTAATAATTGATCGTGCCTACGTGATGAAGCATCTATAAAATCCCAATAGTATGGGGCTTGGGGAGCTTCTGGGTCAGTGAGCCATCTACATTCCAGAAGGGTGGTGTACCCCAACTCCATGGGGACACTTGGAACCCTTCTGGAGCTTGCCCTATGTATCTCTTTATGTGGTCGTTCATCTGTATTTTTTATCTTATCTTAATTTAGGTTTGCCTGATGGATTCTTGTGATTACATTTGAGTTACTCATTCTTGGCCAGAACATTGCACAGATGAAATGTTCTTGCGAGGCTTTCATATCTGGTGGCACTTGATATTCATCTGTCCCTTCTTGGTGATGTTAATTTCGATCACCCAGTTAAGGTGCTCTTTGTCTGATTTCTCCACTGTTCTGTTAGATATGTTTCTCCCTTGCAACTAATAATAAAGAACATGCAAATATCCTGCTCCTTATCACAATTTTCCTATAGATTTAATATTCTTTGATATTTTTTTGTCTGATCCAGTCTTTACTAAGATGCTTGCAAAATGCCAATTTTCTAACTCCAGCTACCTTCCATATTTATCTGTCGGCCCTTAGCATTTTACTATAATTCTTCTACTTTACCTCCTTTTTATTGGAATGACCTCATGAATCCCTATATTTTCTCCCAGTGGTTCCTAATTCATTACTGTCCTTAATCATTTTAGTACCCCAACTGGCTACTGTTTATTTGTGACATGCCCTCATCATTTTTGGAGCACCTTCTTACTTTTTGTCATATTCTGGGATATTGTGGCCTCATCTTGTCATTTCTCTGAGGAGCCTTTATTTCTTCCAGTGGAGGATGGTGTTAGAGACCAGTAGTATCTCAGTGTTAGGTATGCTCGTTACTAGTGGAAAGTATTTGCTGCTTGATCCTGTCAGTGGAGGACTTTTAAATTTGTTTGTGTCCTCTCTTCCAGATAGAATTTCTAGTCTAATATAGAATAGAAGCAGTGATGAATATTTTACTTCTGACTTTAAAGCAAATGTCTCTACCTTTCACTAGTAAGTGTAATATTTAGTTTTTGATGTATTTATTTTATTAGATTAAGGAATTTATAACTTTTGGCTGTCTTTTATCATAAATAAATGTTGGTTTTTATCAAATGTTTTTCTGTAATCTTTTCCCCCTCTGATACTCTATTATACAATTTTTGCATTTATATAGGCATAATTGTTAGTTAATGAAATTGCCTTGCTAATTATTTTATTTAGAACATTCGCATTTTTTTTTTTCATTTAATCTTGCAATTTCTATTTTGGGAATTTTACTTCTGTCTTTCTGTGCTGCATTCTGATTAATTTCTTTCCATCTGTCTTCCCACCCACAAATTTTCTCATTAGATATGTTTAATTTCTACTTATAATAATAATATATAGTAAATATATACTATAGTTTATATAGTAAATATATATTATATGTATTTTATGTATTTGTTATACATAAATGTATATTATATGTATTTTTTTAACTGATACAATTTTTTATTTCGCTTTTGAAGTTTTACACTGTTCCTGAGTATTCCATGTAAGGTGGAAACTAGAACTATTTAAAATATTTTTATTTCCAAGAGTTATTTGGTTTATTTGTAAAACCACCAGTTCATTTTTGAGAATGTTCTGATTCCATCTCTTATTTTTAAAATCATTTCATATACTGTCCTTCTTAATTCTCAGTCTGATTTAATATCTCAAGTCCTTGGGGGAAAGAAGAGTCTAAATCTGTTATCATCTTTTTCTGCTGACTCTCCCTCATGGTGGTTCCTTTCCTTGTATGTATGGTAATCATTGGCTGTCAGAGCATATGAGGTTGATTTTAAATCGAAGATAGTTTCTTCCAGCGGAGACTTGTGGTGATGCTGCGAAATGGAATGCCACCAATATCGGGACCACTTTAGTTAATATCTGAACCCCTAGCTTATTCAGATTTAACTTCTACCCCTAACTTGTTCTTCGCTTAGGGTTTAGTCTTACAACTGAAACACTGACTACATAAAGCACTTCATTCTCGGTGTCACCATTCCTGGGTGCTTATGGCTCACAGCTCTAGTTTAGGCTCAGTTTGTTTCATGGATACACACAGGTGATATCATCTCTTTGCGAATTCCTCTTGTCTCCTGTGAGTTCAGCGATGACATTAAAATATGCCTTATGCAGGACCTAGTTGTTCTGAGGGGGCGGGCCTTTCAGAACCTATCCATAATACTGTCAGAAACAAAAGATTATAATTCTTCTTGATTCTGTTTTGGTGGCTTTTTTAAAAAACAAACTTCCTTTTCATCTTACTCCGAAGTTATACAGCAATGAAAGAGGCAGGGTCAGGATAATTTTAATAACCATTTCTATCTGGAGTGGAGAAGAATGGGAGATGCACAGCAGTCAATGGTGGCAGAGTTATTCTAAGCCTCCGCCCACCCCACTACGTCCCCCACCCCCACTCACATTGTCAGGACTCTAGTTCAGTAGTATTGAAAGATGTTCCTTTACAAGGCTTCCATTCTGCTCTCTGAGAGTATTTTCACTGAAAATTGTTTTTCCCGGCCCCCGACTCTGCCTTTTGAGATATTCTTCTGTTTGCATTATTCTCCTTAGTCACAAGTGTTGTGGGCGCGGGGGCATATACCTTACTTGGAAGCCAACTCGGCTCCTTTCTTGAATGACGTTCGGGGGCCCAAGTGTGGTTTTAAGTCATGAACAGTTACTTTTTGTCCAGGCTCTTGACAATGCGATACTCTTAAAATCTCAGTAATCCCCTCCAGCATTGGGTTCCACTTAGTTCCATGTGCCTCTCCTATCTTTTAGTAACATCCTTCAGAAGAATATTTTTAACCATTTGCACACTGAAAAGTAAGAGGCTGTGTTCTGGAGCCAGACTGAGTCATGCCAATGTTTCTCTGCCACTTATTCACTCTGTTATCCTGGAGAAATGACTTCACTTTACAATGCTTTAATTTTTTCATCTATAAGGTGGGAACGCTAATAATACCTCATTTTTCTGTGGTTTGCAGTGAGGACTTAGTGGTGCAGAGAAAGTATTCGGCACATGACAGCTGTCATTGTTAGTAAGTGTTCAGATGATCGCAGCCGATGCGAGCTCTTTAATTCTCCAACACACATACAGGCCCCTGTTTGTGCTCTGTGCCTGGCCTGTGGGCCTTTTGCTTATCAAAATTTGGTTTATTCTTTAAGGCCCAGATCAGTTACCATCTCTGCTTTTAAATTTTCTCCGATCTCTTAGATTTCATCCACCCCGCCCCAGTTTTTCCCACAGTGGTTGTTTGTGCTACTGTTTATCACACACTTAATTCTACCCTTTATTAGAGGGGGTTATGTGTCTGTGTGTTTTACCCGTAAGAGCGCGGACCTGCCCTTATTTGTCGTTATTTCCTTTCTCGCCTCAGCTTGTACTAGTAGATTCTCTTAATACCTGCATCGAATTGAATTCATATAAACTGTGTCTGGCTGTTCATTTGAGAAGCTGTCCAAATTGCTTAACCAAATGGGAGGTTTATTTTTCTCAGATAAGAATTCATGAGGTGGGACCAGTGCAGGTGTTCAAGGGTGCCTTTAGGAACGCAGGCTCCTTCTCTGTTCCTGTTCTGTCTTCCTTAGTGTGTGGCTCTCAACCTCAGAGTTATAAGATGGCAGGACCAGCTCTGATCATCACGTCTGCATTCCAGCTAAGACAAAGTGAGAGTGAGAGATGGAGGCCCCAGCATGCTGTCACTTTTGAGGGTTTGCAGGAAGCTCCACCAGTGACCTTGGCTTGTCTCATTGGCCAGGGCTGGGTCATGTAGGGGAGGATGGGAGATTGAGTATTTAACTGGATACATTGTTATGCCAAGCAAAATCAGAGTTCTGTTAATAAGGAAGATGGAAATGAGTATTGGGTAGGCAACTAGCGGAGACATATTGTCCATATTATTTCGCTGCTGAAAGCAACAGAGACCATCTCCAGATGGCCCGAGGAAAAAGGAGCCTGCTCACACAGTGGAAGAAGCACGTGGAAGCCTGAGGAAGGTTGATGCCAGGAGAAGCTCTGGGAATGTCAGCATTAGCAATTTGTAGACTTCCTCTCTAGGGTACTACTGTTCGTCCGACTCAGTAAGAAAGCAGGCTCCCAGCCACTTTGATCTAAACTTCATGTTCCTGCGGTAGAGAATTCGATCGGCCCAGTTTGGGCTCCTGGTTTCCCTGGCTCATTTTGCTTCATCTGGGTGCCAGCATCATGAGGCAGAGAGATGGCCTTTGGGCTCTGGCCTACCCCTGAGTATTAGAATTTGTTCCCAAAGAAAAGTGAATTCTTGAGGGCTGGGCAGCTATTATGATTGGTTTTGGCATAGAAGAATTCATAGAAGAATTTAACATTTAAAAGGGCTAGATGCAGTTTTGCCAGGTTATAGGACTGTAAATTTCAGAATTCACCTGGGAATTCTCACTCCTTCCCAAAGAGTTGGCAGGATATCAGAAGGATGCTTGTATATCTGACTGTAGATAAGTAGGTTTATTTAACACATAATGCTGTCAAAAAAAGCTGGGGATTTATCTAACTTTTAAATTGGATAGAATTTAGTTAATGCCAGTATGGAAAGCACCAAGCCTTATGGATGGCCAGAAGATAAGAATCCCAGTCTGATGGGGTTGGGCCTATAATTCAGGTAAGTGACAAAAGGTTCTTAATGTTGGCAAATTCTGGTTGTCATTTCAGATCATCTCTGAGAAGGAGAAACAGCGCTAAACATTCTTCTACTATATTAGTCTTTTCCTTTCAAGGACTTAAAGATGAATATGACTTTCTTTGGTAAAATTCCATTATTTCCTTTATTGTGAGTCTGTTCATTGTTACATCTGGTCGTTTGGGAAATAGAAAGTAAGAAATGTCTTGCCGTTTGTGTTCTTGCTACTTTTGTCCTTTTCGCACCATCAAATGGCATCTAGCATCATGATTAACAGCGTGGGCTTTGGAGTCTGACAGATCTGGGTTTGAGCCCTCGCTTCAGTACTCACTGGCAATGTGATCATGGGTGAATAAAGCAAAGGAACTTTGGCCACGTCGGGTATGATCGATATTTTCCAGAGTTAGTCCTTGCTAGTATATTTTTCTTGTGCGTGTGGGTATATACATGTAATATCTATAATATCTTTGTTCTACTTTTATTACTTACCATTATATCTTGGAAGTCCTTTCTTATCAGCCCATGTAAGTCACTCTCAATCTTTTTAATGGCTGAACAGTATCACAATATATGATTGTGCTGTCCTTTACTTAGCTCATTCCTCATCAGTGAATTTTTAAGTTGTTTCTAAATTTTTACTGCAGCCTTAGATATTCTTTTTACCCATGTATGAGAACAATATATCTATTAGGAAGTATTGCTTGAGGTATAATTACTAAGTCAAAGGGAATGTGAGTTTTAAAGTGTTATAGATATAGCCAAATTGTCCTCCAAAAAGAGCATACCAGTTTACACTTCCGCCAACAATTGCATAGGGAAAGCCTGTTTCTAGCACACTCACCAATACTGTTTTCAAACTTTTTTGTATTTGTTAACATAATAAAATGTTATTTTATGGTTTTAAATTAACTTCCTTTAATTTTGAACGTGCATTTACACATATGTTTGAAAGCCATTTACATTTTTTCCCCTGTTAAATGTCTATCCACATCATTTGTACTTTTGAGGGCGTGAGTTTGTTTTGGCATTGATTTGTTGGAAATTTTTATGAATTGAAAAGTTTACCTGTTGTATCACGTTGCATTTTCCTTCCATAGTTGTCTTTTTACTGTTATATTGTTTTGGAAATTTTATATAGTCGTAGGTAATAATCCTTTCCTTTAAGACTTTTGGGTTATATATCTTGTTTTAGTTTTCCCCACTCGAATATTATTTTTTAAAATTGCAATGTTTTCTTTGAAAACTTTGACAATTTTATTTATTTTTTACTTTTATAGCCAATGGCATCTATTTTGGCCTAAGTAGTGCTGATATCTGTATATTTTCCCCTCCAGTGTCTGGCCAGTTGTCCTATCACCATTTATTGAATAGTCCACATTTTCCCACTGCTTTTAAACACTCCCTTTTCTCATGTCAGGAATTCTCTGTGTGTGATGGGAGTGGCCGGTATTTGGGGCCTTCAGTTCTGTTCCATTGATTTGTTTTTCCTGCAAAAACCACAGTTTGAAACTTACATGTACTCGCTAATCTTGATTGCAAATTTACACTTTAAATTTTGTTGATAGTCTAAATCAAGTAAAAGACATTGAGGCTGCTTTATTTTATGATTTTTTGCTTTCCTCTGGTTGTTATGTATTAAATCAGTAAGTAATGTACTTATGTGACAGGTTTAATGTTTGACTTTGCAGGTGAAACAGAGTTGGGTAAAATAGGTGGGGGAGCGGGGAAGAACATTTTACTTCCAAATAACCATTAACTATTTTCTAATAATAAATTGCCTTGGAGCTTTGATGAAAAACGATGTGGTACATAGACACAGAAGGGATTTATGAAGTTCGGTGAAGTGTTAAGGACTCAAGGCAGTTCATCATTCACAGTGCTTTGCTTGCACAGATCAAGGCCTGTTTTTACTGTCTGTGTGACATTGTCTCCACTTCTTAGAGATTGCTTTGTTGGCATTGTCATGCCTCAGGGCCTTTGCACTTATGATTTACCTTTACCTGTAATGCTCTTTTCTGAGCCAGCTGGTCCCTCAGATTCTTCAGGCTTCTGCCCAAATATGCCCTATCACAGAGGTCTTTCAGGACTAACCTACCTGAAATGTATTCTTGTATGTATAATGCTGTTTTATTCAGCATTACTTCCTGACATATTTATTCGGAGCTATCTATGAAATTCGCACATGGAATATCGCTTGGCTTAGAGACCCACAGTATTTGTTGAATGAACAAATACACATTGCCATCTCCTTATCACCACTACTTGCTATGTAACTAAGACGTTGCTGAGATGAAAGGGGTTTGCAGTTTCTTCATGTTAAGCCCCAATACCGGATTATCTCATTTTGCTTTCTTCTGTCCTAGAGAAGTGTGACCTAGACATTGAATCCTGTGAAGGGTAACTCTGTTCTGGTGGATGTTTGTATCTGTCCGAGAGATGTTATTTTCACAATGCAGGGAGTGCTGGACTAGAAAGCACTGAAAGCCGTGACCCCAACCCGGAGCGGAAAAGTCAGCATGGGACAGCCAGCTCGGTTTTCATGCATGTGTGTCCAAAACAATGCATTCTCAGACTGGCATGTTTTCATAATGCATGACAACCTCAGGTCACAAAATGCTCTGTCTCTACTTGGCTGAACCTAAAGCCATTCATTATTTTTCCATCAGTACAGTATAGGAAGATGAGGAGTAAAAGCAAATTTTGTGGGTAATGTTTTGAGATTGCTTTTTAATGACCCAGCATCTCTACTATCATGGAAACTTCTACATAGGGCAGATGTGGGGTAAAAGTTTACTTGTAAATGGTGGTTAGGAAATTATCTGGAGGCTGCGTTTGCAAAGCAAGATAGAAAGTTAATTTAGGAGTGATGAGAAAGACTTTAGTGTCTCCAAACCACAGCCTGCCTCTGGACCTCCAGCTGGGAGAGGTACATGAGGGGAGTCACAAAACAGGTCTTAAGGGGAAGTTGTTTAGAGCATCAAGGCCCATGGGGTCTGGTCCCAGGTGACTTTCTCTTTAGTACGAAGTTTTCATAATTCTCAGAGCCTCAGATATCTCCTCTGCCCTCCTGAACTGCAGTTTGCACATTCTTCTGCAATAATTGCCACAATTATGATTCTTCAGGCTTCAAGAAAAATTCTTCACACTGGTTTAAGAAAAGAAATTTTATGGACAGCTGCAGGGTTATCTCATGGAACCCAGGAGCAGGGACCTGTGAGCGTGCTTTATGAGGTGCCAGGGGCGGAAGTGCAGGAGTGTGATTTAAAATCAGGGAGTTCTTTTTCTTGCTCTCAAGGCTTCATTGATTCTCTTCTTGACTTTCCTCTGCACAGCCCCTGCGTTCTCCCTTTTGGCAGACCAGCTTTCTTCGCTTCTTAATTGTACGTGGTGGAAAATCACATCTCCATAATTTTTGAGCTTGCATGCCCTTCCGGATCCTATGCTAGCAAATATTAATGAACGGATTTTAATCTAATTCTGAACTCAAGGGAGAGAGAATCTGATTGGATCATCTCGGGTTCAGGTGTTCATCCTTGTCCAGTTAGTCATGGCTAGAGGTTTGGGGTCAAGTGGGAGGAGTATGGGCCTGGAATTACACCCCCGTGAGAAGCCTTCTCAGGGAAAGGATTGATGGGCGAGGCAGACACTCCAAAGCTGTCCATTACCACTAACACTGCAAATCACATCCTAACAAATTTTAGTATCTGAATTTTCACTCTTTCAGAAGAATTATGAGGAACCTAGTAGAATATTGATTTTAATTTAAAAAATTAGATTCTTCTCAGTATCATAAATGTTGACTGCACAGAGCAATGGGATGAAGGGAAGTGTTAAGTGTATCTGTTTGAGTTGTAAAGGCCAGAGGAGACATACATGCTTGTTTTGTGTTTCAATACACATATCATTACATACAACACTGAGCTCACTTTTGGCTGCTTTGGGTCATTACTTCCTCTGCTTGTGTTATTTTATTTTTGACAGTACTGCTGTTTCTTAACTTTCCTTTTTTCCCGTTAGGAAGTTGAAGTCTTCCTCTCTTTACCACCACCATTTTCCCCTATTCCTCAGACATAACGGTGATTAAGTTTCCTGTGTATCTGGCCAGAAATCTAACATATATATGTTGGTATATCTGTGTAACTTATTTTTCTCCACATAATGATATTGCTTGATGATCTTTCTATGTCAACATACACATCTATCTCACTTTCCCAAAAGTTTCATATGAAAAAAAGTATTTAAACATACTAAAGGGTTAAAGAAAATTTACCCATTACACAGACTCCACCATTAACGTTTTACTATGCTTGTGCAATCACATCTACCCCTCATTCCATCTTACTTTTCTGATGCAAAGTAAGTTGCAGATACCAGTACACTTCCCCTTAAATACTTTCTATGTGTATCATTAACTAGAGTTCAACATTTGCTTACATTTTTCTTTGGAGATATATTTTACGTACAATGAAACACACAAATCTTAAGTGTAACATTAGATGAGTTTTGGTAAAAAACAAACAAACAACAACAAAAAACAAAACCCTGTATAACTGAAATCCTATCAAGAAACAAAATTATCGCGACCCCAGAAAGATTGTATAGTAAGTCCTCATTTAACATTGTCAGCAGGTTCTATGACTTTAAGCAAAATGATATATAACAAAACCTATATTACCACAGGGTAATTGATAGAAACAATTAGGTTGATTTTTTTTTTTTTTGCAATTATGTTTGCTATAGCAAACATTTTTATGTATATTTTTGCTTTCTTTTAAAAGTTTTTCAGTTACATATGACAAACAATATATTAGTTTCAGTGTACAACATAGTAATTAGACATATAACTTATAGAGTGATCACCCCATAAGTGTAGGACGCATCTGATATAATATGTAGTTATCACAATATTACTGAGCACGTTCCCTATGCTGTACTTCACATCCCTGTGACTATTTTTATAACGGGCAATTTGTACATCTTAATCCCTTCCTCTTTTTCACCCATCTCCCCAGCCCCACTCCCATCTGGCAGCCATCAATTTGTTCTTTGTATCTATGAGTTTGTTTCTGTTTAGTTCATTCATTTTTTAGAATTCACATGTAAGTGAAATCATATGATATTTGTCTTTTTCTGTTTGACTTGTTTCACTTAGCATAATATCCTCTAGGTCCATACATGTTGGTGCAAATGGTAAATTTCATTCTTTTTTATGGCTGAGTAATGTGCGTGTGCGTGTGCGTGTGTGTAAACCACATTTTTATCCATTCATCTATTGATGGGCACTTAAGTTGCTTCTATATCTCAGTTATTGTAAATAATGCTACAGTGAACATAGGGGTGCATATATCTTTTTGAACTAGTGTTTTTTGACTTCTTCGATAAATTTGATAAATGACATGGCATTTCTGGGTCATATTTTTAATTTTTAATTTTCCACAGTGGCTGCACCAATTTATAACCCCACCAACAGTGCATGAGGTTTCCCTTTTCTCCACATCCTCGCCAACACTTGCTTGTTGATTTATTGATGATATCCATTCTGACAGGTGTGAGGTGATATCTCATTGTGGTTTTTATTTGCATTTTTCTGATGATTAATGATGTCGAGCAGCTTTTGTGTGTCTGTTGGCCATCTATGTGTCTTTCGAGAAGTGTCTATAAATCGATAAATTCTTTTATAAAATGAACTTCAACAAAAAACACCTAAACTTTGATGTAAATCCACTTTTTATAAATGTCAAGATCTATTAAGTGTTAATTCTTTTATTTCATAGTTTACCAAACAATACTGCCTATGGATTTTAGACTCCTCAGTCATAGTAGAAATTAAGTCATCCACTACTGAAATAGGCTTCCAAGAGTCTGTAATTCTGTATTTTACAGTTTTTACAACACAATGGCAATGACAACTACTACTATTATTAGCTAACTTTGAGAACTTATTATGTATTAGGCACTGTGCTAAGTGCTTTAAATGTATCATTTCATTGTGACTTCATGACTATACAAGGAGGGTGAAAATATTGAAATAATCATAATATCTTTCTAGGCTAGTAGGTGACAAACTCCAGGATTCAGGCCTGAGCTGTTCAGATGAACCTAACTTTAAACATTCTACCATATTTATGCAATTGATATGGTTTCTCAACTTTAGTCAGTTAGAAACCCTTTGGGCATTTTGTCATGAGTTAATGGTATACAGAATAAAGGAACACATTTTGTGTAAGTACTGGTTTCTACCATGTGTTAAATCCAGTGCTGCAGTAGAAGCATTGAAGCAATTAGAAGAATATTAAAGTTTGATATATTTTTATAGCGTTTCAGTGTATGGTATAATAGCACATTTTTAGGTGCTTTTATTTCCTATATGACTGAACTTGTGACCAAAGTCTATTTTGATATATTTTATCCTTATCATTACATAAAATAATAAGGCGATAGGAACATTGAGGGCAAAAAGGGATTTGCAGAGTCATGTGAAGATTAGAATATGAGAGTTGAGGGGTGGTCTGGGGCTCTGTACTCACTGTCCAATAAAGAGCATAGTGAGATTCAACTTGGTTGTTTCAAAGCATATGACAAGGCCGTGTGTATTGGAAGATTTGGAGCATCCTCTTAACCTTTATAATAAGGGTAGATGGTCGAAGGCAGTCTTAGTTCTCACACATTGGTTCCTTCTTAACCCCTGCTGGGGAAAGGGTGAACTTTAAGGGTGCACACTTGTCTTGACCTTGATAATTGACTTGTGGAGAAGCTGGGTGTTATTCTAAGAACAGGCCCATCCTCAGCCTTGATAATGGGAATAAAAGACATAGGAGAAGTGTGATCTTGGTCCCGGCAACCAGACTTCCTTCTTCTCTGATTATCAGTCACTTACACGTGGTCTGACTCCAGCTCTGCCTCTTTCATAATCTGAATTTCCTATAACTCAGTATCTGGCCACCGCCTCCATCTTTCTGCTTACACCTTCTAACTTTCAACTCCATTAGTCCTTCAAACACACTTGAACATTCAATTAATTCTACTGCCTTTCACTATACCTTATCGCCATAATGACCTCACTTTCCTTCCTAAATTCCAGTATCAGTCATTATAATTATTACCTTCATACATCTTCGACTCACTCACTTTTATTATGGCATACCTGCATCTGTGCAGCTGTACGTGGGAGAAATAAAATGTATAATGGGTCTGATTTGGTCCCACTTTAAATTCATGACCATAAGTCTCAAGGGGAGTCTTGAGATTGCCAAGGAAGTATGTTCTACAGTCTTAGTCCATTCACCACTCCATTCCAGATAACCATTTTAGATTCTCCCTTTCTTCTTTAAAAGCTCTAATTCTTCCTCCATCCTAATTCTCAATGATGCTCTTGTTTCCATTCCACTGAAAAAACTGAAGTAAGAAAAAATTATCTTCCACTCATTCCTCTCTCACATCTACCCATTTGCCAGCATTGACATCTATGTACTGGGTCTTCCCCACTGTGATCATGGATGACCTGGCCATGCTCTTATCTACTCTCAATTCTTCCCTTTCTACCTTAGATCCAATCACCTACCACCTAACTCAAGGATATTGCTACAATTATTACCTCTCACTTCCCTCACTGAATTTTATCTCTTTAATAGATTATTCCTATTTGCAATGGAATAGGCTATTATTTTTCACATCTTTAAAAAAAAAAGTTTTCTTGACGCTCCCTTCTCCCATTTCCCCATCAGTTACACCCCATTTTTGCTCCACTTTATAGCAAACTCCCTGGAAGAATCATCTGTACTTGCTGCCTCCAGTTCTTCTTCTTTCGTTCTTTCTTGGGCCTGTTCCAATCAAGATTTTGCCTGTAACTTACTGCAGAAACAGTGACCAATGACCGAAGACTTTCCCTTACTACATTGAATGTTCACATTTGATTCCTTATTTTTCTACCTATTAGCATCTGACACAACTGATCACTACCATCATCTCGAAACCCTTTTTTTGGTATCTGAAATATTTCTCTGCACCTCCCTCAAGGTCTGTATCATTCTCATTTGCTGGTTTCTCTCTACTTCCTTAACTTCTAAATGTTGATGCACCCCAAGACCCAGTTCATAGGTCTCTTTTTCTCTCTATCCATTATCCTAGGTTCTCATCCAAAGCTCTAGATACCATCCACATGTCAATAACTCCAAATTTATGTTCCCAGCCCAGTCTTTGCTCCCATTTTGCAGACTGGTCTACACAACTGTCAAGTCGATCTCTCCATTTGATGCTTAACAAGTATTCGAGTTAAACCTGTCCAAAACTGAATTAGTCTCTCACACCCAACCTGCTTTTCCTACCTAGAATCTTTCCTTTTCTGTTGGTTCCCTTCTTACAGTAAATGAGTATTAAGCAGCTACTTGCACAGGTTTTGCATATAACTGGGCATCATGTAGTGTATGCAGGTGCTTATCTCATGGTCTCAACCCTCAGAATTTAAATGTATTAGAGAAGATGTGAGATAAATCACTAGTCATTCTCTCCTTCTCCCCTTAGGAATCTTGAGCTTTATCTGGGCTCATGGATGCCTAAAGGTAGGTTGAGGATGGCAGGACAATAAAACAGGAAGAATACTGTCCCCAGACACCATGGGACTGCCACATCAGACCTGGACTACTTATACTCAAGCTTCTGTGTGAGAGAGAAGTGAGCTATCTTGTTTAAGCCCCCGTTACATTTTATAGCAGCCGCATTGGCATCCTAAGTACGGAAAGACGAAATTAAGCAAGTTAACTGTAAGACTGCCTCAAAATATGAGATGGCAGGAGGTGACGTGGGGGCAATTCTGGGGCTAGGCAGAGAGGAGCTCGATTCAGTGAAATGGGCTGGTATAAGACAGAAACGGTGTGAAGACCTGGTGAATTGTAGACCTGTGACCTACCCGAAGATAGGGACATTGAGAACATATTCTGGCCCCCAAATCCTGCTATCAGGATTTGGCCACGCCAGTTTGTCATGAACTCTTGTGAACCAAGAGTTACTTTAAAATACTTTGTTGTTAGCAGCATGAAAACCTCTTTTTTTAACTAACCTTATGCAGAATTGGAACATACAGTGCCCTAAAAGCAGACCTGCTCTGCGTGGATAGAAGCCCTATTCTGTCTTCCCCTAAACCCCAGTGGGTGGGCGCTGCTATGAAACACAGTTTTTAAATGACTTATTTAGTCTAAGCCCCTTATTTGACAGATGGGTAACTTAGGCTGAGAGATATTTACTGTGAACTCAGAAGTATGTCCTTTGTTAACAAAGTGAAATGCTCAGTCTCTTTGACTCCGTCCCCTTCAAGCCTGCTTTGTTCCCAGGGCCTTCAGGTAATAGCTTCTCGCATATAGACATGCTAGTCATTAGAGAAGCTCTGCTTATGGCTTGAATTTTATAAAAACAGACCCTTACCAGGAAGTGCCTCTCCTGAGGCGATAAGAGAAGTATGTATTATTTATCAATGATCTGCAGGAACCTTGTGACCATACTCACATGAACTAGGGTCAACAGACAAGTACAACCTTCCTCAGACCCCTGCTGAAACCCAGAGGTCAGTGGTCTTCAATTACCTCTTGCCCCTCCATTTCCCCCCTTCCTTTGACATAAAAGAAGCCTAAACGCTGTACTTTAAGATGGATCTGAGACACTGCTAGGCATCGTATTTTCTCAGTTGGTGCCTTCTCGATCAATAAACCTTTCCTTACTGCAAATCCTGATGTTTTGAGTTTTGACCTTTCAAAGTGTTGGGCACACAGACATTGGACTGGTCACAATTTCACCTTTCTGGGCCTTGGTTTCCTCATATTTAAAACAAGCTCGAACTAATTAATCTCTGAAGTCTCTTCCGGTGAGCGATGAAGGAAGCAGGGACAGAAGGAAGCTAATATCTGTTGAGCCACGACTATACGCTAGCGTGAAAAAAACACAGCCTTTGTTTTGTGTTTGTATCAGATCTGCCAGACACCTTTAATTTCTGATATTTCAGCAATTACAAGGTAAGATATTTCAGAACAGCACTGAGTTTGTAATGTACGTGAATTCACTTTTCCTAGCAACAGAAATGGCAAGGAAGTTTACATACCCTCATTTCATTTAGTTGCTCAGCACTCCTGTGAAATGACCAGAGTGGGCTTTCCTAACCCCCTTCTGCTGCTGAAGAAACAGTACCTTCTTTGCCCACAGTCACACAACTAGCAGATGACAGTTCCAAGACTGAAACCCAGGTCTAGTGGTCTTTATGACAACACTCCTTAAATTAGCAGACCTAAAAATGTGAATGAATTCACCCTGGACTTTATAAATATTTATGGATCTGGCCAAAATTATTGCAGAGTGTTTTGTTTCCATTATTATTAGCAAGTGCACATGGTAGCTGCCTGCACCCTAAGGCAAAAACCCTTCGAAAGTGATGTGGTGGCTGTTCTGCCTGGGAGTGAAGTACTGGCTTCAGAGAATATTTCAGGAGGCACTAGGTACATGTTACCATGAGCAAACAGTTAATTAGAGAAAACAATTCTTGTTTAAGGAGAGTTTGGGAGATGGTAGTTAAATCCTATATTTTATTCCATATTCAGACTTATAATATTGACTCTTCTCAGTTGTCTTCATAAATCCGATATATTGGAGATAACTGGAAAAATTAATTCACGGCCATTTCATTTGCCTTCTTTTATAAAGAAAGGCCATTGAACCTTAAACTATATTAAGCATTAAACTCTTATGGTCAAATTGAGATTCTGCACAAATACAGTTAATTAAATTTGTAGACGATCTACTACCTGGATTTATATGGAAGCCCTTGATTGAAAATGAGCCATAAAGCACATGCTGATTGAGCACCACCCAGGATCCCCTCACTAGGCAGCTGTTTCTGGAGCAAATTGTCTTCATGTTCAGTTTCCTTGCATGAGTACATGTTAGCAGCTAACTGAGTCCAGTGTGGAGTTTGCTGGCTCCTTTCCTTTATCTGACCTCTGTTCCACCCGCCAACACAGTTGTTTCTCTCCTCTTCTCTGCTTTCCAAACTCATCCTACCCGATTTGCCCATCTGATGTCTAATAGTTCACCTAACATGTTTGAAACAAAACTTTGGTTTTCTAGGCACTACGAATTTCTTCCTCTCTACTCTCCCCATCTCAGGAAGTAGGACCCTCCACCATGATACTCAAGCCAAAAATCTAGGCGTTACCCATAATTCTTCTATTCACCCCCAATTGATTTCACCAGCAAATCCTATTCAGGTCACCTTCGTAGAGGCTCTTGACTTCATCACGCTGCGGCTGTCCTGGTTCAAGGCGGTTCCCAAGCGGTGACGTCAATTTCATGTATAGGGAGAAAGGTATTCTCTCGGAGTGGACAAATTGTCAAACCGCTCTCCTCTGCAGTGGAATCAGCCCTTGCCAAGCTGGGTCGCTTGGCAAGATAGGCGAGGGCTAGGTTTTGACCCCATTTGTCCCCTGGGTTGGGCACGTGAGTAACGGAGTCTGAGCAGCGGCGCACCACCCCTGCTGGTCCGGCCACGGCTCCCGGACTTTAGGGCTCCGCCGGTCCTCGCCCAGTGCCGCGCCGTCTCCAGTCTCGTTCCTCTACACTTCAGCCCTTTCTAGACACCACGGTAAAGTCGATCTTTTCAAAACATATCAGATAGTTTTGTTTTCCTGATTAAAATCCTTACTTTCCTCCTATTACATGTAGCAGAAAACCCAGGATGGGTGCGAGGTCACCCATGACCCAGCCTTCGACTACCACGTTTTTACACTCTCAGTCTGCTGGGTGCTCCGGCCTCGCTCCTCGTCTTGAACATGCAAGGGTATTTCTGCCTGGGAGTCTGTACGCATTCTTAGATGGCTGGCTCCTTCTTGTCATCCTTTTCTCAGTTTAAATGTCACTTCTTTCTAGAGGTCTTCAAATTAAAGTTTATACAGCAAACGCCCCAAGCCTTCACTCTCCTTGTTACGGCATCAGCCAGTTGTATTCGTCATAGCGTTTAACACAATCTGAAATTAGCTCGCTTACTGTTTGCCTCTTCCAGAACATAATCTCCTCGGGGGCAAAGAAATTATCTGAATTCCTCATTGTTATGTGTCCAGCGCAGGTAAGGGCACTTGGCACACAGTAGGCACTCAGCAAATATTGAGTGGATGAGAGAGGACGGAGTGCTAAGTTAAGAACCCCTGGGAGAGGATAAAGACGTTCAGCAAGCATATTTGGGAAAGTTGTTTAAAACACTTCTTCACGAGGCAGACTTGAAAATGATTCCCTCTTTGCTTTTCTTCCGTCTTCTACGCGTGGTCTTTCCTTTTTAGATTGAGAAAGTTGAGTGGTGCTTGTTCGCGTGTGTGCTCAGCCATTAGTTTCCAGGGGACTCTGACTGGTGGTGACCCTTTGGTGGTGAACATCTCTCTCAAGCAGAGAGCAAGAAGACCATGTTGCTGAGAGAACTTTCTGCCTAAGGACTCAGCCTGGCACTAAGGTTGAGCCTTTGTCATTTGCTTTCCAGGCACAGTAGAGCTAAGCGGCATTGTTTAACCTTTTGGAAGCCGCATATGAAATTTACATTAGTGGGGTGTTGCTGTTCAGTTACAAACCATTTATCCCATGAATATCAATGTGGCTGTTTGCGCTGAGAAATTATCTTTCTGTTGAGAGGAGCTGAAGAATTCATTAATTGTGCAGAAGATAGAGACAGTCTCCATTCCTCTGAATTGCTGGGGAGAGTGACTAAGGAGCAAGGTGATCTGCAAACCCAGAAGAAAACTTCTCAGGGAATCCCACAGAAATCTTTCTTTTCCCTCCTCCAGGGTGACCTTGAATAAATAGATTTACTTATTTACAAGTCTATGAGTGCCTATCAGAGAGCCTTGCCAGTGGTAGGCACTTAAGAAACATCTGCCCCAATGAATTGTTTGATATTTAAGAATATTTATTAAACAAAAAACTTATTTGAGAAGAACTTATTTAATAAATTTAATATTTATTAAACAAAAAACTTAATTGAGAAGAAATATAAACATGCAATTATGGTAATGGAAACCTAAATCTACAATTTGCCACTAAGGACTTTTTAAAAACTTCTATTTGAGTAGACGCTGATGACCAGGAAAAAAAAAAATCTTTAAAAAGAATTAATAGAGTTTATTTTTCAGAGCAGTTTTAGGTTTACAGAAAATTGAGCAGAAAATACAGAGAGTTCCCACAAATCCCTTTGCCCACTTTCCCTTGGTTCCTTCTGTTATTAGTATCTTGTATTAGTAGGGTACATTTTTCATAATTGATGAACCTACATGGATACATTATTGTCAACTAAAGTCTATAGTTTGTATTAGGGTTCACTATTGGCGTTGTATGTTTTATGGGCTTTGGCAAATGTATAATGACATGTATCCACCATTCCAGTATTATACTGAATGGATTCCCTACCCTAAAAATATCCTGAGCTTCACCTGTTCATCCTTCCCTACCTCTTCTACCGAACCTCTGGCAGCCACTGAGATTTTTTTTTTTTTTTTAAATTATGGTAAAAATATAACAACATAAAGCTACCATTTTAATTATATTTAACTGCATAATTTAGTTGTGTTAACTACGTTCATTTTTTTACTGTCTCTGTCCTTTGCCTTTTCTAGGGTGTCATGTGGTTAGAATCCTACAGTGCGTATAGCCTTTTCCAGTTGGCTTCCTTCACTAACCAATATGCATTTAAGGGAAACTATGGTTTTAATCATTTTATCTGAAGTGGTATTGCTGCTGAAGATCTTAATCATCAGAACTTTAATCGTGGAAAGAGATCTATGAGATTTGCTGTCTGGAATGAGGCTGGCATTGGAGGGTATTCTCGAGAAACTTGAAAACTTAGACTTCAATGGTAGTCATTTAGCTGAACAGAAAGAAATAGAAAGAATAACTAATATTTACAGACATAGACTTATGGCTGCTTGTGATTGTCTCCTTTGAAATAGCCTACCGTTATTATTTCTACTTATTTTGGTTTTAAACTTTATCTTTTGTATTTTAAAATGTATTTATACTTCTTTGCAAGAAGGGTTCAAAGTGGCTTTGTTTTTTTCCTGATAAAGTAGAAAAAAAAACGAAAATGGTTTAATCATTAGCATCAGAATTATTTCATAGTACTTAACCTATTTGGTGAAGGGCGATTTTTGTTAGTTTAAGTAAGATCACAGATTATGCAAGAGATTCCTGACAGACTTAAAATAAAACCAGAAACTGAAACATTTATTCACTGTACCAGTATCTGGCTGTTCTGAACTTTGTAATAGGTACAGGGAGGAGAGTGGTAGATTGGGAGGTGAAAGAGGCTGAGTTGGAAAAAATATGGAATGTGACTTAGAGTTTCAATAGTGAAGTAGGTACATGGACTATCCAGAAGAAGGATGAGTTAAGTAGCCCCATCGTGGATGCTGGAGATACAGGGACGAACAGAACACAGCCTCTGCCCTAATGAGCTGATGTATGGGGAGTTCTAATATAAAAAAAAAAAATGAAAATAGATTTAAACTCAGCGGGGAGAAATGCTATGAAGGAAAACAGAGTAAAGGGTAGAGAGTGGTGCCGTGAGTGTCTCTTTTAGTTAAAGTCGTCGGCAGGCCTCTCTGGGGTGGTGGTGTTCCCGCAGAGATTCCTTAGTGACAGGGGAACCAGTTATGTGTATGTAGATTTGGGAGATAATTCCCAGTAGAGGGAACATCAAATGCAAATGTGTTAAGACTGGAATTAGGTTAATATACTCAAAGAACAGAAGAAGGCCAGCATGGCTGGAGTAAAGAAGTGAAAAGGGGCAAAAATTGAGTTCGGAGGGGCTGACAGTGACAAGATTATGGCTAGGCTGGTAGGCCAAGGAAGGAAAGAAACTTGGATTTTATTCTAATGTGTTAGGAAGCCATCTGGAGTGTTAGAGCAGGGGGATGACGTGATCCGACTTACATTTTTTAAGAGATTATTCTGGCATCTGTGCTAGAAATTGCCTGGAAGGAAGGAGGCCAGAGTAGAATAAGGAGGCCAGCTGGAGGCATCTGATTGTCCAAACGAGAGCGGGCCTGGCTGGCAGGAGCATGGGACCAGTGGTCATGATTGGGAGTGGTTTCCTGGGAAACAAAAGTAGATCTGATAAGACTTGTGGATGGATTGGATACTAGGATAAATGGGATACAAATGGGGCTGGGATTTTAGAAGGGGAGTCTTCTGGGGTATGGTGAAGTCTTCCTGGGGGAGGCGAGTTGCAGGGTTGCTAAGAGGGGGTGCTAGGGAGGACATGTAAGTAGGAAACTGCCATGAGGAAAGGCACAGAAACAGAAAGGTGAGCATTATGTTTGGAGAAAGACAGCGGTGGAGTCTGGGGTTTACATGAGATAAAAGGGGTAAGATAGAAAAGCCTGCGAAGAGCTTGGGGCCAGACTGAGAGGGGCGTGGTTGGGAGTGATCAGAGGTTTGATTTCCTAGAGTGGGCAATGGGGAGTTGTATCTGTTATTGTATTTAGTGGCAAGTAACTTTCAAAAAGTAAGTACTTTTTGAAAAAAGAGGATTTTAATTTTCTTTTATAATAAAGAATATGAGAGTAGTCAGTTTGGGACTGTGAGCCTGCTTATGCTTGCAGGGTCCCCGATACTGTCTGTCTGCTCTACCGCCTTTAATTTGTGGCCTTTTATCCTCATGCTTGTCACCGCATCGTGTCTAGTTGGCTCCTGTACCAATATGGGGATTGTCTGTACTCTGGGCAGAAAGAAAGGGCCAAAGGAGCAAAAATAGCCAAGGCTGTGCCAGTCCTCCCTTTTTTATTGTGGTAAAAAATATATATATATATACACACACTCACATAATTTTCCATTTTAACCATTTTTAAGTGTACAGTTCAGGGGCATTACTGACACTCGTAATGTTGTGTAACTGTCACCAGCATCTACTTCCCAAACATTTACATTGCCCGGAATAGAAGCTGTAACTGTTGGGCAGGGACCCTCTCCCAGCCCTTGGAGATCTCTAATCTACTTCTGTCTCTGCGCATTTTGTGCCAGTCTGTTTGATCAGGAAAATAAATACTTCCAAGAATCTCCCATTCAGTAGCCTTATGTCTAATAAACAAATAGTTCGATGTTGCCTTCTGAGGATTTCTGCGTCCTCCACACCTCTCCCTCCCTTTCCTCATCTCCGCTCTTTTCCTTCTGGGCTTATCAGTAAGGGGATCACTGAAGGCCAGGATAGGCTTTGGAGAAGGATGATTTGGAGGGGAACGTGACCAACTTCTAAGTGTTGGTCCATAAGGCTTGTAAGAGAGTGGGAAAAAGATAGGAATGGAGGAAAGCAAGCATGTAAGTGTTCTGGTCACTGATTCCGGTTGCGGGGGTGGTGGGGGTGGAGGGTGCTTTTCCACTCCATGCCACACCACTAAATAGTTCTGCACCAGCTGGATGTCCTACAGTTCAGCTCAATTCTGACACTGTCTACCTGGGCATCAGATTCCACAGGTTCAGGACTCAGTTCAATAAGACTGCCCCACCCCCATTCAGACGCCGACTGGTTCTAGATTGAAGGTTCCCATGACCCCCTCCTCAGGTTCCATTAATTTGCTTGCATGGCTCATATAACTCAGAGAAACATTTTTCTTACTAGAGTACTGGTTTATCATAAAAGAATATAACTTAGAAATAGCCAGATGAGATTCATGGGGCAGGGTATAGGGAATGAATGAGGAGCATCCATGCTCTCTGGGTGCTCCTTTCTCCCCAAAGCTCCCCGTGCTCACCAACCTGGTTCTGACCTACGATAGCTCTTAGGCACAGATCCCACGCTCAGGCGTGCTGGTGGCAGTTTGGGTGTTTTGTGTGTGTGTATGGAGGTTTCATTACATAGGCACAATTGATTAAATCATTAGCCACTGGCTCTGATTCGACCATCAGCCCTGTCCCTTCCCTAGAGGTCAGAGCGGTGGAACTGAGAGTCCCAACACTTTCATCACACGGGTGGTTCTTCTGGCAACCAGCCTCTATCTTTCCCTGGGTTCTGAAAGTCACCCAGTAGCCCTAACAAAACATGCCTTTTCCTTCTTATCACTTAGGAAATCCCAAGGGTTTTAGGAGCTCTGTCTCAGAAATGAGGATGAAAGCCAAATATATATTTCTTACTATAAATCACTGTATCACAGCATGAGTCAGGGATGTTTTGGTAGATGATGATAAGTGAAGAATGCAAGGAGATGAAGGGTTCTGTGCAGGTTGTGAGATAGTGAGACCAGAGGAAAAAGCACGGAAATGTAAGCACTGATGTGTTGGCATGGCACATTGGATCCCTCCTTGATCCACGTAAGGTGACTCCTACTTTCAAGACTGTTTCTTTGAAATCAGCTTTTCCTTTTTTTTTTTTTTTTTGTTTTATGTTTACAGAAGGTGCAGGTTTGGCTATGGAATTTGAGTCTCTGATAGAGATTTACAAAAATGGGACCCTGTTACACATTTGTTTTCATTGCCTAGGGTTTTTTCACTTTATATACACATGTATGTTTGAGTGTATATGTAGATATAAATGTATTGACACTTTTCCATGTCAATAAATGTGTATCTACATTACATCTTTATTGGTTGGATAATATTTCAGATCTAGATCCCATGGGTTTTTTTTTTTCCTAAGTCCACTAATAATCAACACACAGTTTGTTTTCGGTTTTCGATTATGTTATGATAAGCATCTTACACATACTGTCGACACTCAGGTCTAATGATTTGTTGTGGAAAACACTTAGAAATGGCATTTCTGGGAAAGTGTATGGACATTTTTAAAGATGTCGATCCTCATTGCTAAATCACTTCCCTCGATAGTTGTATCAATTCACACTCCTAAAGCAATCCTTCTGTGCCCATTTTCTTAATCCTTGGGCAATGCTTGCCATTCTTTCTAACCTTTCAAGGTTTAAGATATAAACACTTTGTTATTATCTGCATTTAGTTGCTAGTGAGGCTGAGTGTCTTTTTACGTTATTTGGTGTGATTCATATTGGGTGTTTGAATGTCGGAGTGAAATGCCAGTTTTTGTCCCGTGCCCATGAGATTCCAAGATCTTATGTGGCATGTGGGTCTTGAAAAGATGGGCTGAAAATTGTAGGCTGGCGGATTATTGCTGTTTAGACTTGTGTATCGAGGTACACTCAAGGTGTGTTAATGGGAGTAACAGGGATGTATATCGGATAATTTAACAAGAGGTGGTAAGGATTTGGATGCACAGGCAAGGGAGAGGAGCATGTCACAGGTGATTTTAAGACTTAGAATCCCATTTATTAAGATGATCATGGAGTCAGAGATGCCAGGAGAAAGAGTAGATTTTTAGAGAAAGATTGGCTTGAGTTATGGACAATTGGAGACTAAAATACCATCAAATGAAGATGTCATTTCCAGTTGCATCTCTCTCTATTTCATCTCTCCCATTCTGAACTCCAGTCACAGGCCTGCACTTCCCAAAGGAGGCAAGTTCTCATCGGCCCGCAGGACTTTGCTCTTAGTTCTCTCAACATGGAGAACAGCCTTTCCCCACCATGGGCCTACTCACCCTCTGGGCTCAGTGTGGATGTCCAATTAAGAGGCATTTCATGAATGCTCCCTTCCCAGCTTCCTCAGGTGTCTTTCCTGGGTGCTGCTTCCTAGGAACTGCTGCTCATCCACATCACAGCGCTGTTACCTTGCAAGGTTTTAGAAGAGGTTCAGTTTGGAGTTTATTTCACGTGGGCTCATGTTTGAGTTTTAATACCTGTGAGATTTTAAGTCATTTTATCTCTGAATCTTGTTTTATGTTTCTTCCACTAAAGCTGTATCAGTTAACACTCCCAACCCTTGTCTGTGTGTCCATTTCTCCACACCTTTGACAACATCGAATGTAATACTTAAGACATTACACAGGTACCAATAGGTGGAACTGTTGTGAGTCTTAAATGAGACAGCATATGCTGTGTAACCTTGGGCAAAATATTTAACTGCCATGTGCCTCATCCGTTCATCTGTAAAATAGAATAATAATATACATTTCTTATGGATCTGTTGCATGGAACTGATATTATGCATCTGAAGCAACTTGAACAATGACTATTTCATACTAGGATGTTGATGATGACTATGATGACTATGACTATGATGATGCTAATGTTAAACATCTAATAAAGTGTTCAAACATCATAGTTATTATTTTTGTCAGAAAATTACAGACTTGGAAGGCAGGGACCATGTTTCACTCATATTAGATTCCTGGTTCTAGCACAGTGGCTCCCAAGTAGATCTTCATGAGTGTTTGTTGAATGCACACTTTTGAATTTCCAGCATCTCCTCGGACCTGGGGGGAGAGAGACAGAGCTGGAGACAAATGTTTGGGAGGCAGTCAGAAGTCATTCTCAAGATGGAAAGGGTGGGGCTGGGGGAGTCCTCAGAATTGGTCAGTGGTCCCTCTCCACCTTCTCCTCCTCGTTACTTTCTTTCTTGGTCAAAAATTGTATGTCAGCTTTTGGAAGAGATGTTCATTGTGGCCTTTTCTGGCCTTTTCCTTTTTGCATGATTAAACTATTTTGGCAGTTTTCCAGACCTGATGAGGGATAAAATTGTTTTTATTCTTTTCACACTGAGGATTCAAGGAAAGAGAGTATATGGGGGTTAACAGGAAAAAAATGCCCCAAATGTCAGTTTTGTTTTGCCAGCCAGTACTTGCAGGTGTTAGAATGAACCAGGTCAAGGTCTGAGCTTTGCTCTTTGCAAGTTATTTCTTCTCTCTGAGCTTCATCTTACTCATTGGTAAAACATGGCTTTGTTGCCTACCCTTGCTTCATCCAGAGAATTACCTTGTGTTTAGAATTACCTTTTAATAAGGGTAAAGGGCTTCTACTGCTTTAAAAAATAAAAAGGAAAGCCATTCGCATCTGTGATTAGCTATAGCCGAAATGCAAAAAGAGTGGCTTAAACAAGACAGATTTTTTTTTTTGTCTCTTCTGTAAAGTCCAGTTATAGGCCAGGGCTGGTGTGGGGGCTCCATAATCATCTGGGTTCCATGCTTCTTCCAGCTTTCTGTTCCTGCCTCCTTAGAATGGAGCCCCATCCTCATGAGGGAAAAGCTCTGATAATCACACTGATGTTCTGACAGCATGGAGGGTAGGGGATGAGGTTTGTCACCCTCTCCCTTTAAGGTCACTTCTCAGAAATTACGCAGAATCTAATTACAACACATTGTGTTGTGGCATAGTCACATGGTCAAACCCAGCTGCCAAAGAGGCTGGAATCATAGTTCTTCTGTATTTGCACCTGTAAATCCTTGACGTTCTATAATTAAAGAAAGGGGGAACTGGCAAGGGGACAACTAGTTCCAGTCCTCTGGTACGAGATGCAGAATAGTCCTGTGTCTAAGGTCACATTGTGTGTGTGCGTGTGTGCGTGTGTGTATGGAGAGAGAGAGAGAGAGAGAGAGGAAGAGAGAGAGAGAGGGAAAGAGAGAGAGGGAGGGAGGGAGGGAGGAAGAGAGTTGAGAGAGGAAGAGAGGAAGAGAGGGAAAGAGATTGATTGATTATAGGAATTGGCTCATGTGGTTACGGAGAAGCCCCATGATCGGCCCTTGCTAGCTGGAGACCCAGGAAACCCAGGGGTATAATTTAGTCCAAGTCCAAGTATCTGAGAATTGGGGGGCCAATGGTGTAAATCTCTAGGTGAGTCCAAAAGCTTGAGAATCAGGAGTTGCTTAAGCAGAGAAAGCAAATTCATCCTTCTTTTGCTTCCTCTACTCATACCAGTGTGGGGGAGAAAGAAGCTTTCAAGTTTCTCTCTGCTGGTCCAATAATCAAATAGACACGAGACAGATTAGCAAGAAAAAACAATCAAAATTAATACGTACACAGGTATGGGAAACTCGTGCGCATGTGGGGGTCTCTGACTCTCCTTTTTACCTTTTGGAGATTATGGCCTTTGACTTCCTGTTTTGTTGTCGCTGATTTTCTTTTCTTTCTTTTTTTTTTTTTTTTTTGGTATTTTTTCCCCTTGATGTTGTTGTTTATGAGAGCAAGGAGAGTCTATGAATCAGTTCACTCTCTCCATACCTGAATGTGTGTCTTGATTGTTTCAGTTATGCCATGATGCCAGCTGGTGAGTTTTCCATTTAATAAAAAGGTAAGATCTTTAGACACGTTTGTAAATTTTCCTGCATTTCTCACCAGTGCTATTATTCTGAAGTCTGCTTTAGAGTATTACATTGAGATGTCAGCTTACATTATGATTGGAAGGTCAGGTCGCTGGTCCTTCTCGTCCCCTGCCCAATCAAAGGCTTTAGATGTGAAATAATAATTATTAAAACACTTTTTCACTTATTTTCTTTCATTCAGCAGTCAGATTAAATGTCATTAAAAGGTTATATTTTAGATCATGCTGATTTAAAAACTCTGGTTACTATTAGCCCATTGGAGGTGAAAGCAGCTCTGCAGATGTTTCTCCCGTAGGTTCTGCCTCAGCCCTCACTCCCGTAGTGACCTCATTATTCCAAATCGAAGGGTTTGAGGCTGTGCTGGGAGATTCCCAAACTCATCAGACAGAGCCTCTGGTCCTCATAGTCACAGATATTTATTATTTACTTTTCAGGGTTTAGAAGACTAATTAATAAATCAAAGAAATCATTATAGAACAATTCAGAGTATTTGAGCTTTTACCTCCTGGGAAATAAGTCTTGCATTTTCAAAAGCACATTTGTTTCCATTATGTAACAGAAATAACATTGTTGAATACAAATACTTTCGCTATAATGGATATGTTTAAGCCAAACCGGAAGCGTTTAGAAAACAAACCAGTGCATGTTTTTGTTTTTAACTGGCATTAGCTTTTGCTGGTTTTTGTTTCCTCTGTTTTCAAGATACGAAAAAGTTTCTATCTAAGCTCGGGAATTCCTGGGCATCACTTGGGAGCTGCTTGAGGGACCACTGGGTGTCAGTATTGTCTTTTTCTTACCCTAGTAGGACCCAGATTGGGTTGTCTTGTCCTTGTCAGAGGCTTTTTGGCTCTGTTGGAATACAGGATCCTAGACTTTAAGTTGAGAAGGACTCTGTAGTCCAACCAGCTTACTTCACACGGAGAAATTGAGTCATGCAGAAGAGACAGCTGATTCTTACTCAGCATGGCTTTTCCCCCACCCCACGTTTCTCAAACAATCTCAAACTTAAATGCCTGTCAGGCTGGGTTGATAAAAAAGTCAAGCGCACCCACGTTTGCTTAAAAAAGGTCATACTCTCTTCTTTTCATTTTTCTTGATCAGTCCACTTGGTATATCTCTTATTCCCCCAATAACGATACAGAGAAAACTTCTGTTTTTAAACAAGAAGAAGACGAGAAAAGCATGGCGAAGACCCTCGGCCACGTGCTGGGAATCGGTGGGGACTGTGTACGAGGGGTCCGCCGCGTTACATGCCGGCAGGGTTACGGGGTCCTAGCATGGGTGGATCTTGTGATTTTTCAAGAAAAATGTTAAATCTGAATTTTTATGTGAATTCTTCTTGTTTATATAAGCTGAATCAAACTAAAAAAATCTGTGGCCTGGATATGGGACTTCTAGGATTGATTGCAAGCTATAATCTCTGTGCTAAATCTTGAATGTTTTCTCTCCCTGCTTGGATGCTTGGCCAGCCCTTTCCAGTCCTGGCTAATTGATCGGATTGGCTGCAGCATGATGAGGGGCGGTCCCTTGGGAGATGCACAGGGTTTACTTGTCTTTGGGAACCGTATCATTTTTTCATTCCGAGGAGAAGGAAAGGTTTTGTGCAGCTGTTTGAGGGGATGGTATAGAGCAGAAAGGTTAGGTATCTGGACTTCACTTCACTTGGGAAAGTTTGATTACACCACATAGTCAGTGCTGGGTGATTTTCTGGGAGCCTTGAGAGACAAGGCATCAAGAGGCCTCTGCAGCTCTGGGCTTTCCCCCCATTACAGATGAAAGGGCTAGAAAGAGCAGTCTTCAGACTCATGGAGATAGTTCAGGCTTTAGAGATGGCGTGTTCTTGACAGCTTCTTTTTACAAGGCAGGAAGGAGAAGCACAAAGCCCTACTTCAGGTCACATGGCTAGTGGCAGAGGACTCCTGATTCCAGTTTCCTAAATCCTGAGCTGGGATTCTCACTGGGAGGTGGTGAGGAAGAGCATGCAGCCCAGTCATGGGACAGCATGGTCTATTATGTGCAACTATTCACAGATGGCAGGGTCTAGGAGGTGAAATGGTCAAGAAGGAAGAAAGAGGATCTGGAAGAAAGAGCCTTTTTGTGTCTAGAGAGAATATTTATATCTAGAAAGGAATAGACTCGAACAAATGCACAGGAAGCTGAATTGTTCATTATTAAAAAAAATGTTTCGGTTGGAAATCAACTGATTCTTAGTGTTTACCACTTGCATTTCTCTGGTGTATTGTTATTTATTTAGTGATTATTCTGGAAGAGTCGGCAAAGGAGGAAAATACTCTGTTATAATAATCTGCTGGAAAAATAACAGTTATAAAGGAGGATACAGGGGTGATACATGGACTTACTCTGCAGAAAGGAGGACTTAAGTTAGATGCACTGAAGGCCTTGTTGACAGGAGGGTTTAAGGTTAGAATGCGTTCTTGGCAGAGGTTATGGGATCTTTTAAAATCCTACCGTTGAAGCTGTTGTAGTTTAGGCAAACTGTCTACTATTAGAACTAGCTTTCTAAACAATAGGATCATATGATAGACTTTTCTTAAAAACTTTTTTCTTTTTTATTGTCCCTTTCTGGGTTTGGCACATAAGTCACTTCATGATATAATCTAAGATATTTCTTATCTGGAGGCAATCTAAATTTGAAAAAAAATGAAAGCATTAAAAAGCACTATCTGTGATCCAATAAGATGAGGAAATGCTATATATTAGGCCTTCTCATGGAGAATCACAAGGAGCATACGAAAGGCTTCGAGAAATCCCGAAGCAGAGAAAACTGTACAAGTCACCTGACAAAACAAGCTTGGAAAGTGCCACTGTCACCTCATGCAGGTTGTGCTCGAGCCCTGTTGAACTTTTCCTCAGATAAATATTATTCTTGTCCCTCTTTGCCTTGGGTGAGAAGCTTTTACTTATTCTTTAAGTCTGACTCAAATGCCAGTTTTAATATTTGGCTTCTCCGAAGCTTTTCCAAACTCTCATAAAAAAGGTTAGATACTTCTTTCAACAGTCGCATAAGTCCTTGTCTATGGTGTGCTTGTCACATTTATGTGGAATTACAACATCCATGGCTGCTTCCCCCTGCAACCTTATCTTGCCGATCTTGGAATCCCCAGAGTCCAGCAATAGATGATGCCAAATACATATTTTTTAAATGAATGACCATCAGCCTAAGCCAAGAAGTAAGTTAGTGATTATCTTAATCGTCTTTCCTTCTCTGTGAACACCGACTACATTTTTAGGGAGGGAAATGCCACCGGGTGCTTAATCTCTGCCACGTGCTAGGCTGGGCATCTTCACATCGCAGTCAAGCATTGATGGTGGAGCCGCTTGCTCATGCACCCTTAGTGTGCTCATGTTAGTGGCAGGCAAGATTGGAGGACAGACTTAGTTTTATGGTGTTATTCAGAAGTTGGATGAACATGTGAATATTTCTAACCCTTTGTGGATATTTTTCAGGCCAGACTTTGCAATGAGGTCAAACTCTTCCACCTGCCCCTTTGACCTTTTACTAATACTGCAACGGCGGATCCATGTGTGGAGTCATGCAACCGTTCTTCATCCTTGCCTCCCCACAACTCCTGCCTCCCAGCCTCTGCCCCTGCACCCCGTTTCCTCCACAGCACTTCCCACTGTGCTCCTGCCACAGCCACACTGGCCTCAATTCTGGCCACACTGGCCTCAATTCTTTTCCCAGCTTCAGGGCCTTTAAGAAGTTGCCTCCGCTGGGATATCTCCTCTCTTGGTTCTTCACCAGGCCCTTCCTTCTCATCCTTGAGTTCCTAGCTCCTCATAGAGGCCT